>NC_142369.1:24492500-24653750 GCF_059441005.1 Hippichthys cyanospilos | reverse complement strand
AATGGCGGTGCGTAGCGTCATCTTAAGTTGAATTAATTACATTTATGTTAGGTTAGGGCAACCGAGAACATTTAATAAGCAACAAAGCAGAGAGAAGACAACAAACTTTCTCTCGCGAGGAGAGAAGACAGGAACCTTCACCTGAAAGCTACTTGCAGGGTGGTTACAGATCCTTTCTGCTCCTCATTTATTCATTTGAGTCAGCCCTGTGTACAAAAGTCATTGCTGCCCTGAAGGGTTGAGGAAGACAGTTGGAAACAATGTAAACAATCAGTTTACGATCGTGAGGAATGCAGTTTACGAGTCCATGCTTCTTCTTCCTCAGGAACCTCAAGTGTGTCTCGTTCCGCTTTTGCCCTTTGGTCGGGTTACCAAGCCGCGACCCCGTTGGTCGGGCCATGAGCTTGTCTCTTTCTTGCAACTGCTTGAGACGCGTCAATCCCTCATCTTTGCAAACAACAGTCACAAGAAACATTCATCCATACTAATCTACAAACATCCTTATTGCATATCACAAATATGGGATAACCTCTATGCAATTATTCTAACAATTTAACATTACACGGGTGAGACGGTCATTGATCGCTCGCAATGTGGGAAATCTGAAACCGGTTGAACTTAACGCGCAACAAATGTATAACTTAGGGATATGAACATGAGAAGATAATTAGAGTTTGCAAAAGATGAGACTTATTCTGTTTTCTGTATTTTTTGCATTGTTGCTAAAGTGTTGGGGCGTCTTAAACACGGTCACACACCTTTATTCAATTGCCAGGTTTTTATGCTATTAAAAAAAAACAACTGCTGAAACATAAGTGTTTGAAAGATGAACAGTTGATAGTTGGAACTGTTGGAATAGGTCAAAAAAACATGTAGAAGTTAGAAGGGGAAAACAAAACAAAAATACATAAAATTTCTTACATTTTAAATACATACATTTTTTATTTTAACATTTTTGAAAAGGTCTTGTGGTCCAGATGAGCTGAATGAGTGAAAATTGGTCAAAAGTGGTGAAAAAAAATCTCGGGTAACAATTGTTCTAGGTCTGATATGCAGAGTTTGAAGAAACGGTTTGAATCAGTCAGCTCAGAATGTGGAAATGAAAGGGTAAAAACAAAAACATTAAACTTGAAATTTTGAAAACAAAATTTGGTCGGCATGAACTGAAGTGTTCAAAATTGGAGTGGTACGATTTAGTGTGATTTGGGGCTTGAAAATAATGTTCAAATGTGGGGAATCTGTGAAATATACAAATGTTAAATTTTGAGAACAATTTGAGTCCGAACGGTTTACTATCGTTTAGCAAATCTTGAAAAAAACTGGCAACGTTTTGTGGAATAAAGAGATGTAAAGTAATCATCATAATAATAATCATAATATTAACGTTACCAAGATAAATAAGTTCAAAACTTTTTTCTCGTTAATGTGACATTTATATTTTTTAGAGAGGGGAAGCAAAGCTAACCAAGTGGACTAATGTATTTGCAAAAATGTGCATCCCCTCTTATAACTGGGATTTGGCTGTGTTCATGAAGAACAAATCACATTCAAACTTGTTGTTACAGTAAATGAGCGTCAGCACACCTGGGCCACCATTTGAAAGGCCTCTATTTATCCCCCAAAAAATACTGGTTCGAGTTTGCTTTGCCCGTATTTTGCTGGTGTGAATTTAGTTACAACGTACCAAAATAAAATGGATAAAGACACTGTTGTGTTTAACAACAGCAACAACAAAAACCAGGATCTGTATTCTCTCATTTCGGGATCATAAGTCATATATATTTCATCATTCGTTGTCTGGGTAATATCTGACACAGTCATATCACTCTTTTTTTGCACTCTGTTTATCTAAATAACAACACAGCAAAACCACCTGTTTTTTAAGGTGTTCCTCAAGGCTCCGTGTGTGGTCCCAATCTGTTCATAATCCACGCCTTCTCCTCTGCCATATTTTTGGAACCAACAGCGACACATTTCCATCGGTATACGGACGGCAGCCAGAGCTACCTGTCTATGCAACTCGCTCCCGAAAGAAAGAAAGAAAGAAAGAAAGACGCCCAATCAACACCACAGTATAACAGCAGCACTTGATGAGAATAACACCTCATCACATCACATGGTGTTATCCTCAATGGCACTTTTTTTTTTTTCAATCACACATCCATTCACACATAAGCTTCAACATCTCATCACAGCCTATCTCTCACCAAACATTATGACAGCCAGTCTTAATCATACATTAATAATACCCTTTCCTGATTCCTGCGGCTTGTTTCTCAACAATTTACCCGAGATGTTCCGCAAATTGCAATCTGTTCAAAACGTTGCCACTTGTTTTCTCATAAAATCACCTCACACACCTCACTTGACACCTGCTTGACAGCAACTTCACTGACTGTTCATTACACACCACAACAGATGCAGCAACCTCCTGGATTTCAAAACCATCTGTGTAGTTGCCCATCAACATTTTACCAACCTGCCCCACATTACCAGATTCACTAGTTCTCCTCGGTTATACTCATCTTCAGAACATTCCCCCGGCTCAAATCATCAGTCAAACACATTCATTGATAAATGGTGTTTGATGAAGTTTGTAAGTGATGTTTTGGTCCGCCCAAAATAGATGCCACGCACCAGTCTTTGGTACCTCAAGAAGAAGAACGCCCGCGTAATTTCCGCGTGTTGCCACATTGTCAGAATAAAGCAAATCAACACGACTTGTGCACTTATCGACTAGGATCTGCCGTAGGAACGTTATCACATCGTTATACTGACACACATATGGCATTATGAAAGCCGCATTCAATGACCGAGCCCACAGACTCTCCGTCATTAAATGCTGCTTTCATATGTGATCATGTAATATGTGTGTCAGTGTAACAATGTTGAAAGAGATAACATTCCTACAGAAGATCCATATGGTAGCTTCGGTGCATGAAAGCTATGCTGAAGATGGAGCGATAGATGAGTTGACATAACGTGAGGTGCATACTATAAAATGCTTCTTTACAATGGCAAATTCGTGTCGCCGCCATCGGGCAAAGTCCTTGTACCTCAAAAAAAAAATCTCTTTCCAGGAAAACCAAAAAAGGGCTATATTTGTTGAGCAATTAACCTTGCATCTTTTATCTTACTTTAAATTCATCTCAGTTTTAATACAGTAATAGTAATAACATACTCAGTTGGATTCTGCTCAATTGTATTGAGAAAAAAAAATGAAATCCAGCAAATTTGAACCATAGGAGCATTAGGTCAGATGCCAGCAATGTATAGAAAACATGATATTGAACCAAAGTGAATACATTTCATATGCTTTGTGTACTTTCACACAACTAACACATTTATTGGACCAACACCGTGGAAGGTTTCTGCTTCAGCGGCCCTAAAATAACAATGTAGGTCATTGCCAAACATGTCTTGTATATTCTTGTGTTAGAAGGCGGTTTTGATTTTTTTTTTTTAAGAGTTAAAAAAAATGCATTTCAACAGCAAATGTTGACTTCTTAACAGCTATAGCTTAATGTCTGTCCCAGAAGACGCTTGTAACTTTTCTGAAGGCCTTGCTTTAGGACAATAGGGCTACAGGGTTAGGTGTAGCAATATGCACCATGCGCCACCACCAATCTAAACATAGCATTCTGTTTACTGTTGCGTTTGTGGAATACAAATTAAGATGTCAAAACCAGCAGCTTTTATCCACCTTGAGGATTTGATATCTTCTGTAAATTTGTGAGTAAGGCACAATCAAGTCAGAACTTTAATTTGTAGTATCACCTGGGCACGTAGAGAGCTCCATTTTCCTATCATATGAGCATTCCTCATACCTCCGTCATACCTCAGAGGACAGCTCCTGAGCCAAGACATTTTACGTCACAGTTCAGCCCTTTAGTTTATCGCTGATGCCCCCATTCAGTCACGCGGTTTGCCAACAACCATTGCAACTATGTTACTCAAAGGGCAAGCCATACCAATGCATCGGCAGCACTATCTAAAACACAGGTGTCAAACTCAAGGCCCGGGGGCCAGATCCGGCCCTCCACATCATTTTTTGTGGCCCGCGAAATGCTGATTTGACTTCAGGTTTCTTGCTAAAATAGCAAATTTGCAAGTTGTCTTTAACTTTTAAAAATCTGTGGAGAAAATACAAGAATGTTTTAATTCACAATCAGTTTTTGCCGGCCTCTGATTTCGAAACTTGGTGCGTGTTTTACAAAAGTATTTAAAAAGGATTTGACTTCACAATCATACCGGCCCTCTGATAGAAACTAGAACTACAATGTGGCCCATAATAAAAATGAGTTTGACACCCCTGATCTAAAAGGTGCGCTTCTCTGCAGCTGAGTTTTTTCACATTTCTGTTGGCAAGTGGTTCTTAAATAGGGCTTTTGGCTGTATGAAAAGGTAAAAAAAATGCCTTACTATACATGTTCGTCCTTTGTCCTTTTTTGTTCTTTTTTGTTTACTATACATAGTGGATTTTAAAGACGCGGAGTTGCCCTTTACTGGAGTTACGCGAATGTAGCATGCGCTCGTTTGGCTGCACACAAGACAAAAAACACACGTCCAAAACGTCATTTGAATTACGTTGGACAATTATTATTTTTATTTTTTTTTTGTATCTCTTTTGCCGTCTGTCGCTAAAAGAAGCATGACTGCCCCAATCTGGGTAGTGCTCCTCATATAATATAAGTGCCGATTACAAAAACTATGAATATATATTAAAATATATGTTGGTTGGATAGAAGATATTTATTGGCATTTTAGTGAAATTTATAGTGAGTTTTCAAAATTAATAACAGTCTAAATATTACATATTGTCACTTTAAAAAGAGTGCAATACAGTCACAGCACAATACGCTTGCTATAGCCTTACAAGACTTGCAGGGGACGTATTATGTTTTAATATTTTTTTGTGGACAAATATTTATTTATATTGATTTCTTTTAGAGAGCAGGTCTGACACTTTATGATAATTATTTTTATGGACAAATATATAATAATAATTGTTGCTGATAGATTTTTTTATATGATCCAAAACAGGACATTTTACGTTACAAATTTTTTTGTGGACCAACACAAATGAAGTTTGAAAAGTTCTAAAAATTAATATCTCAGACACAGATGGCATGTTTTAAGACTTTTTTTCCCCTTTTTTTTGTAACCTAAAAATGCTTTGCACTGGTTAAAGGGCACTTGGCTGAAAATGCACTTCGCAGGGAATACATCACGAGTCACAAAAAAGTTTGAGAAACATTGCTCCAATGAGTCTCATGACGCTGGAGAGAAAAAATTATTTTGCGGCGGCCCAACAACTTGGGCCCAATTTGGACATTTTCAATTCTGGGTATAGGCTACGAACGAAAAGAAAACGCGCCGAGGATTGCACTCTCTCGCAGTGGGATGCCGCTTCCACCTCAAGAAGTTAGGAGATTCGTGGCGGAGTATGTTGTCCGTAGAAGACATGCTGCCCCTTCCCATAATGGATTCACCAGCATTTTGAAACCTTGTCAGCAAGATGGCATCTAGCATGAATGACAAGGTAAGCTAATGCAAATTTTCACCGTTCAATTGATAATAATAATAGTCTGTAAATAATTCTGGTCAATATGTATCGAGATGAAGCAGACAAACATGTTAAACAATGAGTTAAACACCTTAACAATGATGTAGGCTAGCTGCTAACGTTAGCCCCACCGAAACAATCTATTTTTTAAACGTATGCCCCGAACCTAGCCGACTGAACTTGAATTTGAATGTTAACATTGAAATTGTGAAATGCACTAAGTGTTTTTGCCTAAACAATGCATCGCATTTTTGCACTTTTGTGCAATAATGTGAAATTTACTGAGAGAAGCGATGACGGAAAAGCAGTTACGATACATGCATTACATACAAGGATGAAAGACCGATTATTAGAGTTTCATTTGACCTGAAATAATGATGGACTAACAAAGATGGGCTGGCCGCGGGCGAATTACAGAGTGGCAAAATTTACGCGTGCACTTTTGTGTGTATATACATATACTAGGTCTACATACATTGGTGCAATAGTTACTGAAAGAAGAGAACAAAAATGGTTTATAGTACACCATATGGGGCCTTTTGAAAGAATTGTGAAAAGGAATGTTTAACTTTTACTTTGTACATCACATGCATCAAATATCACATGACTAGATAACATGACAGCCTAACAGTTCAGAGTTGGCAGGTTCACCTCCAGCTCCGGCACTCCTGGTGTGGAGTTTGCTTGTTCTCCATGTGCCTGCATGGTCTTTTTCCAGGTATTCTGGTATACTTCTGCATTCCAAAAACATGTGTTGTAGGTATATTGGGCACTCTAGTCTAAATTGTTCTCAGGTGTGTTTGTGAGTATGAATGCTTGTTTGCCTTTGTATGTACTGCAACTGGCTGGCAACCAGTTTGGAGGGTACCTTGCCCACTGCCCAAAGACAAACAGACCTGTGACCCTTGTGGGGACAAAGACAATGGATGGATGGATGGATGGATGGCAAACTAAAATTTGGTAAGGATTTGGTGAGAATACGCCCTGATACAGTAAAAAAAAAAAAAAAAAGTTACAACATTTCCACCATTTCATTCTCTATCGCCTTGCTCTTTTATACATAATCTGTCAGCATTTCATCTGTTGGGTAGTCTTCTGTGGTTTGTTCCTCCCCAGTATTCCACCGCGCGCTCTCTGCTTCAGGCTCCGTTTCAATTTGTGCAGTGTTGCCTTCTTCCATGGCTCTGAGGTTGAGTCTCAGCTCTTCTTTCTCATCCCGTATGACCTCATCATCGAGAGCTCTCTGCTGCTCCTCTTTCTTTTTCTGCTCTTCCTCCATCTTCTCCTGCTTCTTCATTTTCCAGAAGAAGCAGAGATTTTTCTCTGGGTAGGTGACTTTGGCCAGTGGCAGCTTAAAGATCTTATTGGTTTCTGTGGTGATGAGCAAAAACGTAAGCGCAGAGAGACAGAAGGGCCACGTGCAGGCCGGGAGACCAAACTGTGGGCAAAAATATGGCCTCGCAGTTAGTACCAATGTAATCTGAGTGAGGTTCATATAATGTGGATTTATGGTTTGGAGAACATACTGCAGACATGATGTTGGCAATGGCAGAGCCCAGGTATGCACAGAAAAACCCTGCAGACAGAAAAGATGTGTATGATGAGGAATCATGACACTTATCAAACCTCAGACAATCGGATCGGGATGCCAACTCACCACAAGCGATAGCAAGCAGGTGCACCTGCCAAGTGAGAGCATAAAACATTCCGCCAATTGCAATGCAGGCCAGCACGCAGTTGTATCCCCACAGGCCAAAATAAATCGCCCCGAATGGAGCCGCCAGAGCCAGACCTGCAAAGCGCAGCAAATTGCAAATCATAATAAATCTCGACGGCCAACGGTCAACATCTACTTGCGTTGCTCACAACATTTGGCACACCATCATTGTCATCTTGAGAGATGTGCATCCCTGAATCAAATTCAGGGGTGAATCTTGGGTAGCTAAGTCCTACCTAACAGCATAAACAACAGTGAGCTAAAATGTTATTCAGCAACGACTAATTATGAGGGTCGTTGGTAAGGTGGTTGAAGGTCAGACATGTTCCATCTTTAAGTGCCCCCAAATGGCCTGGATATGCCCATGATCAAAAGGCTGAATTTGTTGGCCAAACCTACCTGAAAGCATTCCAATTGTAGACCCAAGGACTGCGTGAGCGCAAGTGATGGGGGAGGAGATAAAGAGTGAGATGATGAAGATGCCTCCCGTCCAAGGGTTGTCGCAGCCGTAGACCTGGCCTATCCCCACGGGCACGGACATGAACAGCTGTATGTCCGCAAGTAAACAAGGACAACTGGAGACGCATTTTTGGACCTCCCACAACCAATGTGAATGTTCTGACATTAAAGAAGCAATGAGATGTTGCTGATTTCCAACGTTTGTCTGACCTTGGCGACATCGATTTCCTCCCAGGTGATATTCGGCAGCTCCGTGCGTGGTTGGATGAGGACTTGCGGGAAGTGGTGGTTGTAGTGACCTGTGGCCACCATGTGGAGACACACCAGGATGTTGAAGGGCAGCGTGAACACTGGCAGATCCCAGCGACTGTTAATGGATGCCAAGGCACTGGACAAAATTGGGCTGAAACAAACAAATGCAGATAGAACTTTAAGAATTTAATACCAAAGTAGCACCGAGCAACATTTACAGTATTCCTTTTATTCCTTTGTCACTAATAATTTTCAAGCTACAATATTTTGAAATACTGAAACAAAAACGGAATACTGTACTTTAGTGATAAAACGCAGACGCCTAAATTGTTAACTACACTTTTATGTGGCGAACGATTTGGACATTTTCCCTACTGAATGGACATAGATTTTACCATACGCATACACATGGCCTAAACAACGAGCTTGCTAGACTAAAAAAAAAAAAGGATATCAGAACATGACCCAAGTAAAACGCCGAAATCCATTGGGACATGGGTCACAAGTCTCAAAATCGTTTTGGTTAAAACGGGAAGGTCAACTTAAAGAACACTGCGAGAGAAGTACCATTCTTGCAGCCATTCACACCTAAGGACAGTTCAGGTCGTCCAATCTACCAGCCATTAGGGCTGCACAATTAATCGAATTTGAACCGCAATCACGATATTGGTTGCCAGGATTAATTAAGATGATCCTCGTCGATATTAACATTTAAAAAGCTGACTTGTCAAACATACATGTCAAATCAAGCACTTTGTTATCCTACCACCAGGGGGCAAACGCAAGCTTTCATTAAGCTTAATTAAAGGGACGCAATCGTGCAGCCCATGTATGTTTTTGGAATGTGGTAGGAAGCCGGAGTGCCCGGGGAGAACACATAGGCATGGGGAGAACATGCAAACTCCACACAGGAAGGCTGGAGCAAGCTAGAATTGAACTCGGGACCATGAACAGTAAGGTGGACGTGCTAACCACTCTTCTACTGTGCTGCCCCGTTCAACTAGTTACGAGTCAATATTTCATCAAAAGGCGTATGAAATTAATTCTTGTCGCTTCAAGGTTCAAGTTGGTCCAATTAAACCTAATGAAATGGATTCATTAGGAGATTATGGGGCTTGTCTACCTATGGTTGACATATTGCCATTTTTGTGCCAACTGTTCTTATCTCTAATTCAGCATGTTTGCACATCTTGTTACATAAAACTGGCTTGACTACATTTTGAGGATTGACGATGATACAGCATTATGTAACAGTCACACTTTATTTATTATTATTTCTGCAATATTTAACCTGTCTGGGATGACACCGACTTGAACATCTTACCACATCATGGACATGAAGATGTTGGGCAGCAAGAGCCACCAGTACCAGTTTCCTGCATTGGAGAAGACAGCCATCAGCAAGCCCACTAGGATACCATTGTAGCCATACAGGCCTGCAGCAATTGCACCCCTGAAAGAAAAAAAAAAAAAAATCATGATGACAAACCAAATGGGTCCATATATTTATAAACGTACGCTCCCAATGGGGTTTGCATTCACGTGACTTTTCTTACTGCTATGAAACAAACATCTTGCGCCGCTTTTTGAAAAACGAAGATAAGTGAGGTGAGGAACCTGCTCTGCCGAAGAATGAGGGCTGAAACGGTGGCAAAGAGAGTTCCCACAAAGCCGTTCAGCGCCCACCAGTAGTTCTGCAGGATGAGGCCGGCAAAGATAATGAGGCCGCTCAGCGGGTTGTTAACAAACATGACCTGGGCAGCCCCACGCAGGACCCAGTCCAACAACTGGAGCAAGAAAAACTGTTCTAGAAGACAAAAGAAGATATCGTGGTGATGTTATCTTACAACAGCTCAAAATTTCAAAGCTCGTAAGATCACTCTTCGCCCCATGCGGGTGTCGCAGCCAAGCTTAGCCAAGCTCAGACGGGGGGGGGGGGGGCAACATGAACCTTGAAGCGACAAGAATTACCCTGGACAGGTTGACAGGACAAGTCTGGGCTACCGTTCAATCACCTCAACATTTACAGCTAAAGCCTATTCAAAGTCTTCAATACATTTAAAATCCATCTCATGACAGACAGGTTAGAGCAGGCAGGGGTCAGCAACCTTTAACATTCAAACAGCCGGGAATGTTGGAAAAAAAAAAACCCATACATATCTATGTATAGAGATAGATAGATATAGATATATGAAATCAGTTGTGCGTTAGCAGCTTTGGTTAACCAAGGTAGTACCACATTATTTTCAATCAAAGAAACAAGCAGACCAAACCAACGTCTGAATTCATCTGTATGTGTAGTCGCATTTTTTTTACTCTCCCAAACCACAGAGAGCCGCAACGTGAGGATGAAAGAGCCACGTGTGGCGCCGGAGCCGCCGGTTGCTGCCCCTTTAGTTAGCCGTTTCTGTTTCTGTGATTTAGGTGGAAAGTGGACTACCAGAAGTAAATAATTATGCAAGGACACAGAAAACAGGCAATAAATTAATATAAGTTGGATACAAAACTCTTAATGAAAATTCAGACAAAGCCAAATGGAAGCAATAGCAAGCACATTGAAATATCTGCACGCTCAAAGAAGTTTGGCTATGGAGTAACAGAAACAGAATTCAGACCTCCAATATGCGCCACTAATTTGCATCAAAATAATGAAATCAACACTGAAAATCACATTGGCTGGTCAATGTAATATGTAGTATTCTGTTTCTATCATCACATTTATAACCCTGGATCACATGCGTACACTTGTGGTCTATAATATTCAAATGAGCAGTCTTAAATTAGATTGAGAAGGCATTCTAACTGTTTACGTGCCTCTGTACAATGATTTTTTTTCTAAATTTTTCTTTGTTTCAATATTGTTCAAATGGCGATTTGCTTCCTTATTTTACTTGTTCTCACACTCTCACACATACACACGATGCACTTTAGGTGGCCAAATCCTACGGAGCATTGAATTTATAATGATCAAAATCGTATGTAGAAATTCAAAAACAAATGACATGCGTTGAGAATAAACCCACTTTCCATCCACTTTGCAAAAGCTGGCATGTCTCCGGCGAAGTAGGAGACCCCCTTGAGGAAGCGAACTTTAGCCCGCTGCAGACATGCGGCCCCGGCATTCTGGGCTGGGGCCTCGGACTGCTTGTCAGTCTCCTGCTTCAGGTCAAGCTGTGCCATCAGGGGTCGCGATTCCTGCGGCGACAATTCCAAAATGAACTTTGTTCACGTGTAAAAATCTACGCGGCAATAATCACTGAGGATTTGCGTACGCGCACAAGCGGCAACGTGAGGCTCACGCAAAGCTCCGATAATCGCATCAGTTCTCTCAGGAAAGGGAGCAGTCGGGCTTAGTTTTATAAACATATTGTATCCAAAATGATTGGTTTTATTTTAATTTTTTATTGCGATTGTCAGGGATGGTGACTGATAAAAATTACTTACACAATTTGAGAAGGTTTGTTTACCGCTAAATACGTAGGATTATTATTTCAGAAAGCAAGCATTTGATCTTGTCCGAGCGTTCTCATTAGATGACGCGGATGAATTCAATGTTATTAAACCACATACGGAACATCAAAATGCAACAAACAAAGCAGAATAGTTTCATAGGAGTTTCGATTTGAACTTTTTGCATGCATACCGGAGCAAGCGAAACATGATGATGATGAATGTTTGGACCGTCCGTATGATCAATGATCCTCTGAAAAAGCTACGCCACGCTCCCCTGCCGTCTGGATACAAATCGCCGGAGCTATCAGTAACAAATCGAGCTTCCTCCAGTTACAAATGACTCATTGTCAATTTGTGGCATGTTAAATCGCCCAAATGTAGGACGGATCTTAAATTTGTATCCTTGAAATAAAATGAATAGTAAAAGAATGAATAGTAGAAATAAATGACTGAATGGCTATAGACAAATTACCTTTGTAAAAGGTGATCCCGGCATATGTTCAAATGGTCAGGAGCTTCATGGCTTGCCACCCTGGTAAAAATCTGGCAAAGGGTTTTAAATCCTTGCGCTAAAAAGTAACTCCTACTTTCCTCCCTCCACCTCTCTCGTCTCACCCTCTCCCTCATTTAGCTCATCATCTGCAATCTTTGGTCATCTCCGCCCCACCCGAGTCCATCCAACGAGATAAGCTTCACG
Organism: Hippichthys cyanospilos; assembly: GCF_059441005.1. Taxonomy (NCBI): domain Eukaryota; kingdom Metazoa; phylum Chordata; class Actinopteri; order Syngnathiformes; family Syngnathidae; genus Hippichthys; species Hippichthys cyanospilos. The sequence goes on along the minus strand of NC_142369.1, from coordinate 24,641,606 downwards.
GTGTTCAAGTATGCGCAGCACCATTGTTGGCTTACGTTCTGTTTTGTTTTCATAGTGTACATAATTCACCTTTGTTAGTTAGACAGAGTAAACGGCATATCCTGCGCAGTGGGTATTTTCTGTCTAAAATTATGACATGTACATAAATCATCCGGCAGTCACTCACTTAACTTCTGAACGGAGTCAGTGGGCGGGACACCGTTGTGATTTTACCTTTAGTCGTCTTTATTTTAGGAGAAAAGGAAAAAATAAAGCCTTCTAGTTCATGGGCAACAGTTTGCAGTCCAGATCTTTCTTGTCTATGAATGTCAAAGGTTAGGGAAGAAAAACGTGAAAATGATTATTTATCGTCACGGTAAAATAGGGATTTCAAACATAGTGCAACAAGTAGTGCTAAAAGGCCAGTACTTGCCAGAAATTCCTGCTGCTCCTTCATTGTTGCTGCGCAGCCTCCATGATCACTTTTGTCCTTGTCCATATCCGCATTGCAGCGGCTGGGATAGGAACAGAACCTTCCTGGGACAGCTTGACGGTAGCCAGCAAGCAGACTCCCTACAACTAATTGATTATTGATGAATGAATTAAGCGCTCGCTCACCTGACTTATGTACTTAGTTAACTTACTTACCTAACTTACTTAACTACTTACGTTGCTGACTGCCAGACAGACTGACTGACTCACTCACCTAACTTATGTACTTACTTACTTACTTATTTAACTTACTCACCTAACTCAGTAAGGACATTTCATTGGCAACATGGAGTGTGTGTGTGTGTGGGGGGGGTGATGCTCGCTGGGCACAGATGACCCCAAGGATGAGAGCGCAGTGCCGCTCTCATTGCCAAGTCTTTGAGGGAGTTAAAAATCTTTTGCCATCTACAATTTTTTTAAAAATCAGATCAATGTTTTATACCTTTTTCTTCAGTTTAAAATATTTTAAGATTGGTGCTCCCGTGTTAATGTTCCAGATCAACTTACACTTATTATGTATTGATTTAATATTCTGTTATTATTATTATAGTTAATTTAATGACAATTTTACTACTGCATTAAAGGCGTGTTAAGGAAATTCAAATGTTAAAAATACGTATTTTCCATCGCATAAAGGTTCAAGCAATGGTTTGATGTCTGCAACGAGCCATGACAAGTCACACAGACGATCACAATAAGCTTATTTAGGAATCTTCAACAGCCCGAAACCCAGGTGGCAAACTCAAATGCTGCATTCGAGGAACGTGGAAAGATTCCTAACAGTATTATATGTTTTTGTTTGTTTCTTTCTTTTTTTTTTAGTCAGGGCCTTTTCTTTCCATGTTCAAAAGGGGCGTTCAAATACGCATTTCCTTGTCAGAGGGGGGATAAGTCCGAAGCCACCTCTCCCTCAAATGCAGCATATGGCGAGTGTAAATATCAAAGAGGCATTTGACTAACGGAGAAGGCTCAGCTTAGCTATTGGTTTTCAAACCTACCCAACGCGGGCTTCAGTTTTACTTGAAAGGTAACAACGGCAAAAATACACTCACTGCATGTGATCATTCACGGTTAAGACACCAGCGATCCATCAAGGGCGCATTTATGCGTAAGACTTGATGATGTCGTCATTTAGTGAACAATTTGTAAATTGTCTCGTGTACCTTAAAATAGAATTGCCTGCAAGGAAGCAAATTAAGACTCTTGTACCATTCAAAAGTTTGTCATTCGGACAATTTCCTATTTTCCACGAAAACACATCTGAGATTCTGGTTTGTCAATGTAAGTTTGGTGGGAGGGTTGCGGTTGTCAAAAACACTACAAAAAAATAAGGGGAGAGGGGACTCTTCTTTTCCAAAAACAAGACACCGGACCTTTGAATGATAAAGTAGCTGCCAAAATGTGACCCAGTTAAAAGAGTGGTTTCCACCGAGAAATTGACCCGGCTCGACTCTCCTTTACTCGCTTTTTTTGATACCGACTGTTTTGCGGTTCTCAAAAAATACATCGTTTCCATTGACGTTATTGACTCTACACTACTCTTAGAACCGGGAAGGTTTATTGGTGAAAACTGGGCTTTTGGTGAATAGAGTAGAGCCAGGGAGATTTCTCGGTGGAAACAGGGATTTTGTGGAATATAGTATAGAGTTGATGACGTCAGTGGAAATGGCCTACTTTTTGAAAAACCGCAAAGCGACAGGTACCAAAAAGCCAACAGAGTAGATTTCTTGGTGGAAACTGGGCTTCAGATTACCCCAAAAGTCCAATTATTTGCCGATGGAAGAATTCTCAGATTTCTGTCCCCTCAATGAAAAGCCAGCGTACCGTTCTTAAACATTTCTGCTAACTGGTGAGGGATGTGGGGGGAACAATTTAGATGCCCCATTTGACATGGTGACCCGCATCCTGTTTCGAAGTCTATCTGACCATTTGTAAGTAGCGAGCCATCCTGGAAAATGCGACCACTTCTTGTAGCATGGCAGCATTTTTTTTCCTTTGACCCCTGGTCACAGACTACATTATTTTTCTTCGCAATTTGCCCCCTTTATCAATTTCATTCAGCGGAGGTGTCCAAGCTTTGGCTCGGAGGCCATTTGCAGCCCACCATCTACATTTTGGCGGCTCGCGAAATATATGAAAATAGTGGCACATTTTTACATGACCTACAATGCTGTTTAATAAAGTCATAAATAAATAACGAAGAAAACCCTAAAGTGCCTTGGATTTCCATTTTAATAATAACTACAGTACATTATATAGGCAACGTGTAATTGCTTGATTGATTTATTTTCGCTGTGTTTATTAATATAAAAAAGTGGCCCGTACCACTTTCTTTTCTTCCACATACGGCCCTCAGGGAAGAAAAATACTGAAATCGCCAACAAAACAGGAAGGTTATTGTCTCCCTTATCTGCAATCTTTACATAAGCATTGTAACGTCTAATGATACCCAAAGAATTTAAAATATTTCCTAAACAAAATCGCATCCAGCTTCACTGTTGGCTGATGCTGACATCTGCTGAAGAAAACCAGGAAGCGTCATGGTCATTTCAAATTGACCCACCTGTCTGTTTACCTGGGCTGTGGACCCTACACTTACCAAAGCAAGATAACACATCAATAATGCAAATGCTGTGCAACAAACTCCAGAAGAAGATCTCACAAGAGTAGCGAATTGGAGGCACTGGTCTTTTCATACACACAGCTCACTTTGAAAAGCCGAAAAATATGTGTGCCCCCGCGCCTTCTTTGCGGTGTGTGCGTGTGTGCGGTAGGGGGGCTCCAGCTTCAGTCAGAGTCTTTGGAACCTGATACTGGATGACTCTCCATCACAAGAATGTAAGTTTCCTTCTCTTGGAGCATCTGGCGAGACGCCCGGCCACATCTCCATCTGTGTGTGTTTGTGTGCAACTTGTTACTATTTGCCCCTTTTTCAGAGCCTCTTTCAGAACACTGAGACATTCTTTGCGCTTTCTGGACCTTTGCTAACCTAATGTCAGTTTTGTTTACGACCTTCATGCTGGTTTTATAGTCACCACAAGGCCTAAGGCAAGGATGGAACACAAGAATGTGCAACTCTCTTTCTCGGGAGGATTTCACAAACTCATTGCCGTTTGTTGTATTTTATTTATATGATGAAAATTAGTCAAATGGACTCGGCACATTTTATTCTGACACAGCAACCGTATGATAGTAGCAATGTTTGTTGCATTGTATTTAAATCATAAATGCAACTGATAGAAACCAGACCTCTGTAAAGGCCAAACTGTTCTTGGTGGTGGTTTATTTTATTCCACGGTGACCAAAAGGATCACATCCATACATTTAGTCAGATACTCAACAAAATTGACCTATGCACCACCCCTCGTTTTTATGAAAAATATGTATGGATTCTAATTATGTCAACTCCGGGAATGTTCGGCATTGCCATCATTAATAAAACAAGGAGTATTAGGATTTACAGTTTTAATTAGTTTCTTTAAGTTTTTATTTTTTTAAAACATTTCATTTGAAGCAATCCCCTGTGAAGTTGCAATAGTCTTGGTCCATCTTCTGATCAGATCAAACGCTTCAGGGCCGTTGGAACAAGTGGTAAGCCCTTGACTGGGAAAAAATGAATGCCCGAAAATCCCCCTTAGTGTATGTAGTTTAGTAGAGCTCATGAAAATGAAAATATGAAAATATCATGAAAATATATGCACAATATCAGTGCAATAACACAATAAATGAGAGCAATGCGGGTGTTGATAGTTGCTTGTGTTTATTGTGTTGATAGTTGTGTGTTATGTGTGATTGATTAGCAACGGTCCAGTGTGTAGCAGACCATTTTGCAGAAAGTCAGCCATTGGACTGGCGGTATGTAAAACGGATGCTTAATCTTGTTATTATTGTACATTATTGGATAAATCTTTGATCAACTCTTGCTGAATGTGTTTTGTGTGTTTTGAGATGCACGTCCGCAGGTTGGCCACAGAGGGCAGTAACGCTCCACCTACGGACCTGATGAGCGGCTTGCTTTTGCAAACCGAGAACAAAATCACTTTCAAGCAAGAAAACACAATACTATAACCGCAATTGGAACACATAATAACCTCATTGAACCGAGAGTTTTTGTGTGTGTGTGTGTAGTGAAAAGCCATGAAGTTCACTTGAAGTTATGGCTTAGATAACTACACAAGTGCAGGAAACAACAGCCTGAGGGCCCATCCTTTCAAGATGAAGGCCTGTTTGAGGTTTATGACTTTCCATATTTTAATGAAGAGCGGACAGTCTGAGAAATATTTTGTTGTTTGTGTTTTCACAGAAGAATCAATATGAAATGAACTTAAGCCTTTATTAATACGCCAACCTAATGATTGACTGCTGCTCCGTTCTGCGTTCTCGGCAGGAATAGAGATGGAAGGACACATGTAACCAAAATAGAGGGTTTTTAAAAAAAATTTTTTTTATACATATACATTCAAACAGTTCATTAAAATCCTTGCATTAACATTTTCTTTTTTTTTATCATCCACCAAAAATGTGTTATTTTTGAATATTCATTACTTTCTTATCACATGTCCTCATTTGGGTGCAGGTGAGCTGGAGCCTCCCATTTGATGAGAAGTGAGATACATCCCAGAACGGTTGCCATTTAATCGCAAGGCACAAATACACAAATTCTCTTGAAGGCTTGAATCGAGGATCAGGTTTAGGGTTCAGGGGTTGTAAGGGAGTTTTCCATATTTTGAACACACATTTTATTTATATTCTGGACTATAAGGCGCACCGGTATATAAGCCGCAGCAGCAGAAATTGAGCAAAAATAGAATAAAATAAAAAATAAATAATTAAAAAACAAAAACATCTTTTGCCACGGATAAGCCGCATTGGACTATAAGCCGCAGGTAAATATGGTGGTAATATTAAACTTAAGTTTTCTTTATACATACGCTTTTTTTTAATGTTGCGACATGTTTTCGTCCCCTCTTTCCGGTATTTTCCCGGCTTTGCAACAAAAACAACTGTCATGACCCTAGGGGCTTGGCTGTATTGGTGTTGTTTTGCCTCCATCTGCTGCCGTTTTAGGTAAATGCACTTATTTACTATTGTCGTCAAACTGCTCCCATGCTCCCGTGCATGTCACTACATTGCTGGTGTGCTATTGGTTGGCGTCGTCTCACGGAGATGCTGGTCTGCTATTGGTCGGCCTCACTCGTTTCAAAATGGCGGAATGGTAAAGCTTTGTTCGATTGTGAGTGGTTACAAAACCGTATTTATCGTGCATTTTACTGCATAATTCTAGTTGAATGGGGTAGCCACTGGTCCCAAGATTGCTAGTGATGTTAAAGAGAGAAAAAGACAATTTATATGGAAAGGAAGCTGGATATAATCAAGAAATACAAAGTTAGCCTAGCCTAGGCTACCCTTACTAGGGAATATGGGCATAACAAGCGCCACTCAAAGGTATATAAATACTTTCTATATGTTTGATTTATGATGTTTTCTATATACGTAGCACTTACTACTGTACTATTTTGGTACCAATTTTTAATATGAATGTGCAATTTTGATGTTTTTACCTGGGGTTCTCATCACATTAGCTATTTAATAATATATTTTAAAAATCATTTTGAGCACAGCCATTCAGTTCTATTTCATAGTTGTTCCAAAAATTGAAACCTTGAACAGATATACACATTTGGTTGCTGGTGGCTAACAAAAAACAAAACAAAAAACAACAAATAAGCCGCACTGAGCCGCAGGGCTCAAATCATGAGAAAAAAGTCACAGTTTATAGTCCGAAAATTGTGGTATATATATATATATATATATATATATATATATATATATATATATATATATATATATATATATATATATATATATATATACACAATGTATATATATATATTTTTTTCATGATGGGCTACAGCACAGGGGAAAAGGATTGAAAGATCATTAAAGGGGAACCTCTGCTATTGGCTGGCAACCAGTTTAGAATGTCCCCGCTTACTGCCCAAAGACGACTTGGCTTGAAAATGGATGGATGGATATGGGAACCCCAGGACACCTTTTGAGACAGAAAACCCTCAAAAGCAAATGATAAAATGTACCTGCAGAGATCCCGAATTGAGGCCATGATGGGTAAAGCGATTATTATCAAGTTTGATAAACATCTGCTGTTCCAATTTGTGTGTCTCGTCCTATATTTGGCAAAATGCTATGCCGCCATCACAAATTCTGTGATGTATTTACATTCTGGATTAATAGGTTGAGGCACACAAGTAGTTCTTTGACTTTGATTTTCTTCTAACCCTAACCCTAACCCTAACCCTTTTGGGGCACCCATACACTTTGCAAAGGTGTGAGGCATGATGATGATTGTGAACTGTATTAATTTTTTTTTTTGGCTTAATATTGTGTGTCTAACTTCTCTAACTCTCAAACTCTAACAAATTTGAAAGGCAATAGGTAGTGGTTTGCTTACACTGTGCAGAGGTCATGGGTTCGGTTCCAGCTCTTGCCTTTGTCGGAGGAGTTTTCGTGTTCTCATCATGCCCACGTGGGTTTTCTCCGGGTACTCCGGTTTCCTCCCACATTCTCAAAGACATGCACGGTAACTGTATTGGAAACTTCAGATTGACCTTAGATGTGTTTGTGGGTGCGAATGGTTTTTGGTCTGTGTGCCCATTAATTGGCTGGCAACCGGTTCATTTTTGAGTTTCTTTTTGAGTTTGTGTATTGGTGTCTTGTTCCACATTTAGTGACACTTAGTTACTTTTCTGTAGTTGTTGTTGTTGCAATTCAAAAGCTACTTTTAGTTTAAATAGACATTAGTTAATGTTGTAACCAGATAGTTTCATGGAGCAAAGGTTTTAGTGCATGTAAATTTTTAATAAACAATTGAGGGATGCATCATTGCAGTCATTTACATTCATGGAGATTAATTTTTAGCCTGGAGTGGGGAAATTGTTTTCTTTTTTTTATATAAAACTTGATGTGTACAAAAATGTTTAGCACCTATTATCCATGACTGATGATGAACGTTATAATACATTTATTTGAAAATCCTCACCCTTAGTTGAGTGGCGAACTTGTGGCATAGCGATTGGTTTTCAGGATTAAAATGTAAACGAAAGCAAATGAAACAGATTTTAGTTGACCCTTTCCCAGCAGTCTACACTTCTGGTGTTCATAAAAGAAATATTTTCTCATTTGTGACATTGTTGTGCTATTAGTTTTGCAAACTGACGAATTGGCAGAGAAACATTAACTTTGGCAAGACTGCGGAAAGAGAAAACATCATGAAGAGTTTCACGTTTCCTAAATGAACTGGGAGGATTCGTTTTCTCCCTTTAACTTCCAATAAACTTCCCACATAACCAAACATATTACAGCAGCTCATGAATGTATGCACATGCATGTGTGTGTGTGTGTAAAGACAAAGGCGAAATTGTTCAGGCTTTTTTCATCCTCATTGCACCTTTCACTTATTTATGTTGCTAAACTTTCTTCCTCACCTCTCTGGCTTTCTGCTGACATTCTCATTCAGTGCGCAGTATGTAATCAATGTTTACACGCTCGCCATCCATCACTTATGACGTCTACCGAGGCTCAAACAAGATGAGGGGAACTTCAGAGGCTAAGTAAACATCTATTATAACCGCATGCTGATTAGGGTGAAACAGTCTGGATGAAAGACAAGACTGGATGATTGAGCTCTGGTGGAAAATCCATCTTTGAACTGCAAAGAGCGACGGAGGCAACGTGAACGGAGGCTAAACACTGAAGAGGAGGGTGAAGCCAACTCTTAGCTCACACAGAAAAGTGGAGAATGAAAATCAGACAGAGAAATTGAGAGCAGACAGTCGACATGAAGAGAAGGAGAAATGAGAAGGCGGGAGAGAGAAGAAGACAGAAAGTGGTGGATGATGGTTTCCAGCTGCATGGCACTCCTCCAAGGCAACACACGTGCGCGTGCGCACGCACACACACACACACACGTTCAGTTGAAGACCATCGGATATTGTAAGTCTCTGTGACATGCCTGCTTGGACAAAAAGACAGAAACATTTTTGGAACTATAAGATGTTGAGAAGAACTATATTTTATATTACTACTAAATGTTAATTTAGGGGAGCGGTGTAGTAAATAATTGACCCAAACAAATCCAGGGAATTGCATTGGCCACTGTAATGAAATATATCTATGCATGAAAATGCAGCCAATCAAAATAAAGTCAGACGACCCATAAGAACATGACCTAAATAGAAATGCAAGTCGCAGCAAAGGAGCACAACTGAGTTAACCCATTGTCCTGAATGCTTTCTGTTGGTCCCAAAAAAGTGCACATGGAAACATTGCAACAACAAAACATAGCGATCAAATTACTTGTGACAATTCTATGTTCTATTATATATTCTGAAAGAAAGAGTTAAAGAGGAGACCAAACCCATCCTCATACACTTTCTCTTACGATCCCTGTCTCACTCGTTGATATCTTTACTATTAATACTTTTGCACCCCTGTGGTGTGACTGACTGGTCAATATCTTTTGGTCCCGCCCCCTAGAGGCGTCACTTATAATTGTGTGGCGTCGGTTTACAGTATATTTTGTCCTGGCAGCAGTTTGGTGCTTTTTGTTTCTTTTTATTTTTGCATGTGTGTTTTTTTTTTTACATTTAGATCCATGTCGCTTTTGTGTTTGCATCTCATTTTTTGCACATTTTCTTGCGCTTCATTTTTGAGTCACAAAAGGAGTGCAATACACTCATGTTCACGTTCCATATTTCGTTTTCTTTTTTTGTTTGTTCAGTTTAATGGCCAGCAGATGTATTCCAGTCATTTACTCTAATTGTGGCTCACTCTTGTGTTTGTGCAAATTATTGATAGATTACTGCATAGATTTGTGTTATGTCACTGTTTCTTTCTTTTGTAACACTAAGGAAGCGGATGCCTTTAAAAGACAGCCTGTCAAATATAAAACAATTGCTGTCTCAAAAATTTAGTTTTTTTCTGACAGTATCGATTAAAATGTTGCATTATTCTCTTTATAAGGATATTGTCCTTTTTGCGATGCTTGTACTGGACCCGATTGCTAGGTCAAACACTGAATAGTGAAGACCGCCTGCGGGTGCTGATGACTGAGTGGTTGTCCTGGATATTTTTGCCTAGCTAACAACTAGCGCCACGTCATCCAAAACAGGAAAAATACAAGAAATTGTTGTACAGTTGAATCTATTCTAATATAAGAAAAAAACAAACCAAAAAAAAAGTAAAAATATACAATTTAAAATGGCTAATAAAGACTTTCCAAACCATGTCTGAGACAATCTCTTGGGGCCCGTATGGTGCAGCATACAGTATGATGCGCACAAATGTGCATCTGACATCTGTTTGAAAGTCAGTAAATTAGCAGGTTTCTGAAGCTCCGCTCGAAAATAAACTGCTCACCCACGGTGAAACATAACCACAGAGCCAACACGCAAGCTGACATGAACATTAAATAGTCAAAATTGGCATAAATTACACGGAGACAAGTCCCGGCCTGTGCAACACATGACAGATTAATGCTGGTCTTCGAAATTTTACAGCATACAAACACTGACAACAAATAAAACATGGCGATAAATGACAGCAATACTGTATGTGGCAGTGATGTTTTAGCACTTAAAAGACAGGATCACTTGTCACTGTCTTGTTTAAAAAAAAAAAAAGAGCGCGGAAATGTTATGACATCGATGATCAAGTGAACTCAGAGCGTAAAATACTATCATTAGAAATTGTCTGAATTTAAAGACATGACTTACTGCTTTAGGTTCATTTTAAACTGAAGTATGTAAGGAAGTAAGAGTGCACGCAAGGTGCAGTTTCACACAAATTCTTGATGACATTAATAAAAGTACAGTATTCCTTAAACTAAAACCATATCTTATTGTAGATGACAGCGGCACCGTGTTGTTGCTGTCGCTAGTTCACTGTGATGCAATGCAGTTTTACAACCACGATAAAACAACACGGCACTCTGCAAAAAGGCTGCCTTAAACAACAGTCTATTTGCTTTGAAATAAGTCATTGTTTGGGTCGTCATGATGTTATAAACTAGTTCCTACTTCTTTTACATAGCGATAACGTTTGCCTTTAAATTCCATTCGCCCATCGTATATATTGCATGTCCATGCAAGAGTCGAGAGTGGGTCAGAGCCTACTGGCCGACAACGCGGCCCAAGTCTTACGTCGTTGAGTAACTTTACTTTTCCGTTCACAGTCATCATCTTCCTTTTTCTGTTTACTAGATGAATTAGAAGGCGCGGGACATTTACGAGCAATTTCTAGTGCAAATTTTCAGCAGAGTGAAACAAGCACATGGCAAACTTGGAGGCTGCATGATACAGTACAGGCGTTTCTGCCAATCAGCTTGCTGGGCTGATGTTACTGAGCCAATGGAATGCAGTGTTCCCTTGCCACTTTGCGCTTCATGTTTTTATTTTATGGTAATAAAAAAATATGCCATATTGCTGAAATACAAGTTCACTATCCTGCGCAAGCCATCGCAAGTCATGTCGCGCCTGGAGCCGCACGCGAATCTTGCAGGACTGCCCGTTAGCTGATTGACTGATTGTCTCGCTAGTCTTGTTCACGCGGTTGACTGTTGAGTAACCTCAATTTTATGTCTGTCTATGAGTCAAGTGAGAGCCTCTCCTCCATCACCCACACAAGCCTCTTTGCCTCTCTGATAAGGCAATGTTGCATTAATTATATTAAAATAAGTATGAAAGTGGCAATGGTTATCGATTTTGAGTATTTTGTCAATGCATTTGATTAGATTTGCAAATGCAGAATTTTTGATGCAACTATTATGTTGGGTGTCATCAGATGCAAGTACTCTTAATTCGTCCACCGGTAACATTTCAACACATTTCAACCCCCCCCCCCCTTACAACCGCCATTCAAGAGTATATCTTCCCTAGGTGTTGTATTTATGATAAATCACGTTCTAATATCTTGCTAATTGAAATGGCGCTAACACTAAAAGTCCCAGTGACCGTGGGTCACTCCCAGGCAGTTTGATGATTCCTTAACAGCTCCAACAAGGCCGGAGATGCTTAATCCCTGTCATGAGTCAGTAAAGCCGACTGATGTTTGACATTCTCGCAGCTTCCTGCTCTCGCTCCCTCCAAGCCTCCATCTCGCCTTGAGGCTTTGTCCGCTAAGTCAAAACATTGGCAGCGCCCGTATTTTAATTCCTTTCTCAAAACTGTTTTCCCTCATCTGTTTTCCATGTGACCGTGACCGGAGAATAATGTTATTAGGGGTGAAGCAAAAAAGAAAAAAGAAAGTCATGGATCAGATGAAGCTTGAGGTGGTGGCGCCAAAAGATCCCCCCCTGGCCCCGCCCCCGCCCTTGTACTATAGACAAGCAGCGTTTCGCCGTGAGCCAGATGGTCCACGGAGGCTTTGGGAGCGCCATCTTCACTTGTGAGCAAATGATTATCTGTGACATTTCAATACGGCCTTGAGTCCGAGCTTCCGCAAAGGCCTCCCGCTCCATTCAATCTAATGGAGAGCCTCTTTCACTGGGTTTACCCCCCCCCCCCCTCCACATAAGCCCCCTGGATCAGCGCCCGTCAAAATCAACTCAAACAATGTACAGTGGAGGAGCGCTTCCACCGGAGAAAAGACACCAGCATGTAATGACATTTAAGCCCTCAGACACACACTTGAAGTGACTGTAGCCTTTTTCCTGGTGCGCTTGGCTCGCAGTGGGAGATGGGCCAAATCCCCCGAGCGCGGCACGCAAAATTAACATCATACGACTCGACTGTGACCATCAGGCTGAGTCTAGTCAGCCGTGATTGCTCACTTAATTAATGAGTGATCTTTACATTCACCTCCCGGTGGCTCCTTCTCAGCCCGGAGTGTGTGGGCGTGTCCTTGTGGAGCCTAACCTTCAGCGGTTAATTAATCAATTAGAGTTGAGCGCAATACTTCAGTCATCCCTCAAGCTTCACTTTTCTTATAGACGATTGCTTGCCTCCAACTTTTTAGGGACGCTGTAGAAGAAGAATCTCATCCTGTTTGGTGTGAAGGGTCCACCCCTTGGAAAAATGGCATAAAGGCTTCATGCCCTGATTGCAGTTTTTGTTTATGTCGTATTTTTTGAAAAATACAGACACATTCCACAATATTTCCCAATCAAAAGCAAATCCGAACACAGCGGGTCGGTGTGAGCGCTCATCTGTTCGAGTAATGGAATTGACTTTTTATTTTTTGCTCGAATTGCAGTTACAAGACCACTTTTCCACGTTTATTGCTACAGTTTCAATAAATGTATTTGAAACGGAATTATGTAATGATCAGTTATTTCAAAGCGTAAACGTCATGCCATTTTACATGCCATTTTGATCATCCTTTCTCTTTATTTATGTGGGCCAATTCTAAAACTGCGCCCCCACCTCGGTGACGACCAATCACGGGTCAGCTTGTACGCATCACATGACCAAACTCATTTTAAACTGATGTCATTTTCAGTCAATAGCAAGTGACTTGCTTTTGATGCTTAGTTCATGTTCCACTTTTGCAAAATGAATTCGAATTAGAGGAGAAAGGCAGAATTATATACATTGAATTCTAAAGACTTTTTTTTTTCTTGACTTTTAAGTGTGGAGTCCCATCTCATCACCAAATTTGAATTGAAACCGGCACGGCAAAGGTGAACAAGTATCACACCTTCTTCCTTTCTCACTAGCTGCCAATGCCATGGCCAGGTGTCCAAATAGGTTAATTAATCTGTCAGTCTGAGCTAGGGATTAGTTGAACCCCCAATAGGTGAGCAGACTCCATCCCTGTTCCAGCCAACACAAACACATCTCCGTCCAGCCCTACACAGAGCTCAGCGTCTACTAAACCAAAATATGTTGAGCTAAGTCAAACCGGATCAGTCGATCCACTGATGACCGAGAAAGGTTTTTACCTCAACCTCCAATGGGCGGCAAGCAACAAACGTGAAATAACCTCGGCAGTCTGAAGGTTCCTCGTTTACGCGCTCACAACACACAAAATCTTACATGAACACGCATACGCCAAAGCATCTGCTCCAACTCTCAAGAAATTAATGAGATGGCATTCACATTCCACTCAGCCCTGAAAAGTTTGTGATTCTTACGTCTCGCAGTGCCAATAACTTACCTGCTCTGCTTGAAGTAAGTAATGCACAATATAAAACAACCTACGCAGTACATTTTCAGAGTGGAAACCGGATCCTATTTTGCATTGTTGGCTGCCTTGTTTCTCACACTTTTTCCAGAGATGGGCGCGTCAGAACATTTTGTCGGTCCGTCATTTGTCATTCACCTACGGCCGGGCTACCTATCTCGCAACCAGCCTTCTGAGTTTAATCATGTATGGAGGCTGAGCCATGATTGGCCATTACCTGAGAGCCGAGCAACAACTGTATGCAATTTTTAGTCAACAGCAGGTGGGATAATGGCTTCTCCCAGAAATGGATTAAAAAAGGGTGGATTTTGCTGCTTAATTCATCTTTCACAAACACAGCATTAATCAGAATGCCTTGTTTATAGTTTAAAAAAAAAAAAACTCAACTTCGCCTCTAAGCAGCGTCAAGGAGCCCTTAGTGTTACATGAGTTAGGGGGCAAAAATATTCAAGATCAGCTTGTAGAAAACAAAACAAGTCCTTCAATTCCACCAACAATGAGTCACACGGGATACTCCTGAGGGTAGAAAGCTTTACAAATGCACTCCAACGATCTTTAGAGTGATCTTTTTTTTTTTTCCATTTGAAACTAATTTAACTCAGAACACAGCCTAAATTGAGTATTTTTGTTTGAGAGTCTTAGCAGGGCCTACAAAGAGCTTGCAAGATCTCCCTGTGCTTCTTGTCATGGCAGTCTGGACTCAAGGAGGACTAGAACTCCAATTATTGACATTAACACCATACCAGCGATTGATCTGTGCAAATCTGTTCCCGATTGAATCGCTGACAGTTACCGAGCCGGGGGGCGCTGTCTCACATGCACATGTACACACATGGACACACACACGCACACGAGTGTTGACACAGTCCAGATGTTGGCAGCCATGTTCCAAATGAAAGAAAGGCAGTCGGCCAACAACCTCGCCATCAAATGGTATGTTTAGAATAATACTGTTCTGAGACTCGAGACACATGCGTGAGCGCACACACACATATACACGCATGCATAAAGTGACGCACGCAAGAGTCATTTCAAAGAAGGAAAGGGAATGCACCAAACGAAAGCCGGAGTAGCACAAGGGGTGCTACAGAATGTGTGGCAAATCAATTGATCAAAAGAGACGCTAAATGATTCCCGTGGCCTTGTGTGAATCCGTTTCCCTCTGCGTTGTTGGCCAGGAAGATATGAGATGGAAAAATAATGTTGTGTAATGTGCTTCGTACGGCTAGAAGGAATAAAGTAATACAAATAGACAAATAAAAAAAAGTTCCCAACCAAAGAGCTATTTTCCACAAAAGTTCTAATCGTGTTTGGGACGGAAAGTGGCGCGACCAAACGTTCAGCTTTTTATTGGATGTTTGTCCTTTTAGTTTTGCTTATTTTTTCACACACCTGGTTATGTTTCTTTAAATTAAATCAAAAATCTGAAATAAAAAATTGCAACGTGTGTCCTAAAAGTGTCTTTTTCTCTCTTTTTCCCAAAAGTATCGAAATGTGACTGCTGCAATTATGTAATGTGGCTGACAAAATATGAAATATGGCAGCTCAGTGGTGAGCACACCCACCTCACAGTTGGCGTCTGAACCCAGACTTCGGCCTTCTGAGATTTTGAGCCGTTGGTCGGTGTGAATGTCAATGCTTAATTGGCTATATACTGTAGTATCTTGCAGCTCACCTGCGAAAATGTGGACATGGTGTATAAACATTGGTCGAATGGAAAAAAATACATCTTATTTGACCTTTGTTTTATACACTGTTTGTATTTTTATTTTCAACTACGCCAAGGACTTGCATCCTTTCTGTAAAAAGTGCTCCATAAACAAAATGTACTTACTTGGTTACTGATTGCCATTAAGACATTTTTACATGTCTTGCACGTGTAAGTTTTACCACTAGCCACAAACACATTAGTGAATCGGAAGGCCACAAAACAGTACTTGAAACCCATTTTCCCTTTGATCCAGATGGAAAAGTTGAAATAATGCTAGATTTTATTTTCTTGATGTTTTCATTTGAAAGCTACATGTACCCGTTGCCCCAATGAAGGTGTAATGAAGTGTGCAGCAGTGTCTTGCTTCATCAGAAGTGTGTATGGGGGAGAAACACATTGAAAAACGAACCTGGGACTTGAAATCATTTTTAACACAAGAGGGCTCCCTGTGTGTCACATCATCTCATCCACTAAGAGGTGTGTGTTCACTACGGGGTTCCATTAATAAAATATGAGTGTATCATATAATAGACTTGTCTGCCAAATTACAGGAGACAAGAGATGGCTTATTAGGAGATCTGTAGGGGAGTGGGAAAAGGGAGAATGCGCAACTGTGAAAGATGGAGACTCAAGAAAAAAGATTTGGTGGCTTCGTCTCATCAAAAAGAGTCATGTTGTGAAGCCCTTCTTGTGCTACAGTGGGGAAATACGCGGGGACGACACACAGCGTCAGCGCCGTGAGCTTTCTCAAAGATGCCATTTTTACCCAATAATAGCAAACGTGTATTCACAAAACTTTTGCACAAATTGTTGCACATTTCTGCTATTTATTTTGTATGTGTAGTGTACACAAATTTGCCTGCAAAGAGCAGCTCTGTCTCCATGGCAACAGAGGCCAGCATTGGTATTTGATGCCACATGAAAATTTAAGAAGCAATGAGCTCTCTTCCAAGTCAATACATGGTCCTTTATATTTACTGTAATTATTATTTCTAGCCTTAAATGGTGATATCTTCCAAGACACATTCTTTCAAATAACTCCTTCCTCGAATTATCTTTCCTCTGTAATGTACTTGATTTCAAACCACAACAAATGGAAAGAAATTACTTTAATTTAATACCGCTCCCGCTTTGTGCACCTTGGGGCAGGATGTCACAAATGCCGCAAATTTGTTGAATATTTTCCAATACTGGACTGTAAAAATGAGTAGAATAAATATTATTTCAACATCGCTGTCAACGAAGATTTGCGTCACAGCCTGGGATGCATGCTTCTTTTCACTGGGCATGTATGGCAAGCAGATGAGATCATCCAACCCTATTTGTTTGTTTTGAGTTATGCCGTGTGCATTTTGACTGCCGCTTTTTACGCCTAGCGATGTCCGAGATGGCGTGGAGAATGTCACCCTAAACGCCCAGCAGCGACGAAACTTATTTTGAAAAACACCAGATGCCATTTCGCTGGTCAAAACCGCATCTGGCGCCATTATAGACTCCAGACTAACTTTTTATTTTTCGGATGCCACTAGGAGGAAAAAGCGGCGTAAAAAGCGGCATAACTCAAAACGCATACGCCGCAACTCAAAACAGACTCGAATTAGTGTTGTATGCCGTGTTTGATACGGATTATGGATCCCAAAGGGAAAAAGGCTCCTCTGAGGAGAACAGAGGATTCATTCATTTGCTTTCATTGCCAAAGTGGAAGGATCGCCTGCATGTTTGCTTTGTAATGAGATTGTGTCAAATGCAAACATCTTACAGGCCCGCCGTTGAGAAGCTGTCCAGTGATGTCTGAAAACAGAAGTCACATTACACGGGTAAGAACACAATCCTGTCATAGGCACATATTTGGTAACAAATTGTCTCTTTTCATAAAGGGATTTCAGATTGGGTTAATGTTGTGCTTTGCTGCTCAGGCATTCCGTTTTGTTGTTGTTTTTTTTTTTTAATCCTCAAAATAATAATGACAACAAACATCTGATTCCTTTATTGTTTTTCTATCATTCCATCAATGCAACAAAAACAAATACCCGTCCATTAATATTGTACTGAAATTTAAACCTACAGCACCATCGTAAAGCAGAGTATGAGGAGTGTATTCTTTCCAGGATCCAAGCGCTGCCTGCAGGCAAAATAAGCATTCAATTGTCCATCCTTTTCTTCAGTCGCTTGTCCTACTAGAGTTGCTGGTGCGCTGATGCCTTTTTGGGCACTTTTGGGTAGTAGGAAGGGAACACCTTGAACCGGTTGCCAGCCAACCGCAGGGCACACAAAGACAAACGAATTTGGATCATAATCACAGACATCTTTTTGACAGTTATCTTACTTTGTACTTTCTTTGCTCCTGCCAGCCTGTAAGCTAGCTCTTCTCTCATGTATAATGCTCAAAAATTGGCCACATGGGCCACAATGACATGCTGGATCGTCATAAAGTCTGCTTTTGACCATAGTCTGCCGCAAATCGCAAATCAAACTTTGATGCACATAGATCTCAAGCATTTAGAAACTACATTCACGTAGAGTAACTCCAGATAGGAAGAAAAAATCCAATCCCTAATAACTCGAATATTTGCATGGCGACACATGAAAGCTGAAACCTGATTGGACAAAAACAAAGCAATAATTCAATACATAACTCACCAATGCCTGGAAGCGGTCAAGCTACTACGTTATTTCATGTAAGTTGGAGACTTTGGAGGCACTGACGGAATGCTGAGTGTTATTGTACAACACGAATACATGTGAGGACTACTCTTCAAAATTGCGGTAGGACACTCACAGGCCCGACAGAACCAGAATAGGATTGAGCACTTGTCCACTGGGTGGTGTCTTCAATCACTGCTGTAGGCGTGCAGAGGGGAGAGGAAGGGGACGCTACTGTAGGGTAGGGGTAGAGAGCACTGTTGCCTGCTCAATCGGTCCTTGGAAACACAAGCAACAGAGATGAATGACGTCTGTGCACAGTGACAAGGCAGCGGCTTGCTGAGTTTGCCTGAAATACAACATCATCCGCACTGAATTTATGGCTCCCTCTTTTTGCATCCGCTAGTGTCCCGCTAGCATCTCTTGCATTCAGTAGTTACTCGAAACGTGCAGCATAGGTGATGCAATCTATTGTAATGAAAGTGAGAGTACATAAGAGAAGCTACATATGGTATGTTTCTATATCCTATATGAACTAGTTACAACAGCAAGTTCCACATTACGGCGTATGATCTTCAACTTTACACTGTTTGGACAATACTATTGGAAACACCTGGAAATTTACAGGAGGAAACCTGGTTCTCCAGGTCGACCGCACCAAACACAACCAAGAATGCATTTCCGGAGCTTGTTTCATCATGGCGGAATGCAACCAGCTTCAGCCAAACTCTTCTCACAGTTGTTTTGGGGGCATTACAGTTAAATCCATTTCAGTTTAGATGTAAAAAGGCTTTAGGGCTCATTGAAAAGGACAAAAATCATTTTTTTTTCTTTGTCCGTTGCTTGGAAAAAAAGCACAGTAGTCACATTTATGTTTTCCCGCATACCAATTATCATCTAAAGTCAAGATTCCTTTTTTTCTGTGAAGCTCCAGGTGCTGATTGTGCCACCATCTCTGATTGTCTAATTTATGATCTATGCAGTTCATGCATAGGTGTGAGGTGAAACTCACCTTGTTTCAAAACAAATGAGAGAGAAGCTTCGCAAGCATTGCGTACGGTCGCTCCGTTCGTTCTTCCATTGGCCTGCTCGTGTTTGGTGTCTTGTGCAAGAGAGGAGAGCAGAATTTCAGCGCAGTCCCTGACTTCCGTCAGAGGGGGAGAGTTCTTTTTTTTTTTTCCTTCACCAGCAATGCCAACGGTTCCATCAACACCACAGAAACACATTTGGGCAGCTCACCCTGCAACCATGGCAACAAGAAGAATTTTACTAGTGGGCTGCAGCCAATGGAGCTGCGTTTCCCACTCCGCCGGGTCCAATAGGAGAGAAGCCTGCAGCCCGGCCCACTTTGAAGTAACAGTGATGGGCTAGTGCAGGGAGGATTTAGAGGTGGAGGCATGGCTGTCGTGCAAGTAAGAGAGTAAGTTAAGTGTGTGCGTGTATCTGAGAGAGCGCCATAATCTGATGAGAGGATTCTCTCTGTCGTAAAGCTCCATTCACTCCAACCGTCTGACATTTAGTGTCAGGCGTAAAGAGCACTTGTATAAACAAGCGCAGCAGAAAGCACCAAAGCGGCCCCGACCGAAAAAATACTGACGTGCGCCTTGATAAGATGTCAATAAAGTCATTTATTATTTCACACAATGGATAACATGAACAACTTCAACGGTAGTTCTTCTTAATAAGTGCTCAATGCAGCCAGCCAACAGAAGGATAGCAAAAGAATGAGCTTTTCTTTCTCAGGAAAAAGAAGTTAAACAAAACAAAATACCTACAAGATCATGAAAGATAAACATGACCAAAAGCATGCCGACAGACATGGATATACATATATATTGCATGTATATATGTGCTTAAAGACATATATCTGTATGCTAGCAAATGCAAATACAAAATATATGTGTAGACTTACACATACATACCGTGAAGAATATATGCATATGCATGCGCATCTAGTATTTACTCTATATGTCAAATATTTGCAGTTGGTTTTTAATATTCATACAATGTACAAAAATGCTTCATGAATTAAAAAATTCATTACAAAAAGAAAAATATCAAACCATGTACAAGTGTTGCTCCAAATTCAACTTTCGGCTCGTCTAAAATACATATGCATACAATCGAGTTGAGCATGCGGAGAAAGGAAAGCCACTCTAGAAAAAAGTTCAAATTCACTATGTATACAAACTAAAATATGCCCTCACATTGTGCTCTAAAGAAGTACGTTTATTGGTTTTATCACTGATTCATCTGCACTTTATTTGCGATGCACCTGCGAGGATCACTACACACGAGGCTCCTTCTTACGGGACCATCGAATTTAAGGGGCAATTACTGCGATTTCCCTGCTTAGCCGCGAACAGATTACTGGCATGAAAAAAATCGGAGCCGCTGGTCAACATACATTACAGCGAAGCGTCGCCGTAATCGTACCTATGGCCGGCCTACGTGAAAGCTCAGGTTCAGGACAATACTTGTCAGTGTTCGAAGGCACCGGAGCATTGGCTGGTAGCGGATAACAGACGACTACGGACAACATCCAGGATGTTCCACTCACAAGCAACACGCTGCCGCCATATGCCGCAGTTCACGATCCACAACGCGCTGCAGACCGGTATGCGTCTTCGCGCGGAG
Organism: Hippichthys cyanospilos; assembly: GCF_059441005.1. Taxonomy (NCBI): domain Eukaryota; kingdom Metazoa; phylum Chordata; class Actinopteri; order Syngnathiformes; family Syngnathidae; genus Hippichthys; species Hippichthys cyanospilos. Next base: position 24,620,947 of record NC_142369.1, on the reverse strand, counting down.
CAAGGTCAAGCACGCCACGACTGGGACGAGCGCAATTTTGGAGAATTGCGAGGCCGCGGGCGTAATAGTTCTCATTCAGCGGGTGCTCTTATTTCGGGTTGACACGCTTCCTTCAGCACTGTGAGGAGGCATGTTTGGATTACTACCCTTGTTACAAGTGAAAGACTGGCTGATGTATAGGATCGCCATCAAAATCAGCATGGGCCTTCTTTTCCCTAAGCTACTGTGTGTTGGCCTTGGAGCCTTCTAAAGAAAGACTGCTGTTTCGACACTGTGGTTTTATGATGCCACTCCAATTAACGCAATTACTAGGCAAATCCATTCACTGACATTTAAGAATCACGCTGATTGTGAGTAATTGATAGATGATCGTGCCCGTTGAAGCAACTGGAGCGAAACGGAAAGAACGACTTGGTTGCAACCGGCGAAGGCGCTGATGGTTTTCCTTGCCGTCCAAACGTGAGCGACATGCCGACGAGCAGCTATGGAGAGTTACACACGCGTAGACCTGCGTGTCAGCAGCTTCATTCTGCTCTGTATAACACTGCATGGCAAACGGAGTTTGCAACGATTCCTTTAAAAAAAATATTGAAAAATTAATCAATTGGTTTACTACATGAAAAGTATAATTTTACATCCGGTTAAGGCTCTACTTATAAATTTCAGTCGCAATACATGTTAACTTGTAGTCCCTGTCTGCACGAGTTGTTCCAAAATGTTACTGGTGTTTGCCACAATTTTTTTACAACCATGAGATCATTTCACGTAGTACACAAAAGCACTTGGTTAATCGCTTTATTTTGAGGAATTCACTTGAAAGTCCCTGCCAGGCATGGCCAAGTACATAGCTGACAAGGATATACAAATATGACAACCTTGTCAATTATGCAGCTGTTTATCACGTACTTACGCTTCTTTTAGAATACGCTCAAATAGTTGGTAAATTATACTAATGAGACTTTGACTTTGATGACGCCTAATTAATAACCTGTTTTAAAACCCTTATTGTAAAGTGGTACTGCCACACAAGTGAACTTTAACTGTATCTCCGGCGTAAATGTCATCTAGCAGAGTGGTGCCACAAAGCCAACACACAAAAACAGTGTGCGCCACTGTCTTGTATTTCACTTAAGACAATTTATGCCATATTGTGTTGCAGTTCATTTGTCCAGGATACGCGTGTGACACCCGATTCACAATCATCGTAATTTGGGGGTTGACAGTTAAATGCTGCTTACTATTCCTCGGGTCAAATGCCATTTCCTATACCGTAAGAACAACAGAAATCATAAGGCACACGTTGAGCTGCTGCAACTGAGAATCCCACTCGTTCCAAAGAGAACAGAAATCTCCTGAAATAGAACACGGAATAATATTTCTTTATATACGGAATAAACACTAGTGAAGAGATTGATAAAAGGACAGTACACATTGACATTAAAACAATCCTGGCTACATTCTAGAGTGCACAATGGGGTGATTTACATTGGTTCCAACACGCTAAAGACGCTGATTCAAATTCTGTTAAATAAAACGCCCTCACAAATAATACTGCGAATTTGGTTTCAAAATACTGAATTTTTGACCCAAAAATAGTTTTTTTTTTTAGATTATTTTTTTTTTAAATGAAAGTATAAAGAGTGGGGTAAGCTTTTCAAAACACGATATTGGAGTGAGCCCTCTCCATCGAATTCATTGCCGGGCTTCGGTTTGACGCTTTTGGCTGCGCAGCCTGCATATACAAATTGATTAAAAGTAATGCATGCTCTCTGGAATGGATATTCACACCATTCAAGGCCAAAAACCATAAGGCTGGAACAAGCATTTAAGTGCTGCATTTGATTGATGCAAGTGTACAGTTTTTTTTTTCTTTTTATAGTGCATTAAACCAACTTTTAAGGTTTACAACAACAAAAACACAAACACACCTGATATTCCCACTGTATACAACGCCCCCTCCCCTTCCCCAGAGATAAACACAATTTTGAGTGTATGACTGAATACATGTGGTTTCTGTCTGAAAACAAACTTGTCTTGCGTCTGTTTTTGGTTATAGAAGCAATATGCAATGTTCATTGTCTATAGTACATCTATTGAATGAAGTATACTGAATTCCAGTACATGTCTGTGGGGTTTCCCGTTGGCAAATCGAGGCAAGCGAGAGTCGAACTTATGTCTATGTACAGCCTAGTACGGTCCCGTCCGCCATATTGCCTTAAAGTCAGCGCCCAGGATAAGTTTGAACCTCTCTTGCATGGTGGTAAACCTCTAGATTGGCAGGAGGTGAAGGGGAAAAAAGGGATGTGGGATTAATTTGCAAGGCTTGACCCCCCCCCCCCCCCCCCCTCCCCAAAAAAAAAAAAAAAAATCCCTACTAAGGAGATAAGGTAACACAGACGCGACACAGTAAGAGCGTAAGAGCAAACACCAGGAGAAGTACAAGGGTAAGGTGGCTTAATTACTGCTGTATTTTCCTTGACAGGGTCCCTCAGAAAGGTAGAAAAGAAGCTGAGCTGCACAGTTTTGTGTGAATAATACCCCCCGCCCCAAACCCCCTTTGCTGGTAAATGTATGGCTCGCGCCACATTCTGATACAGTACCATCAAGTTCCGTACACAGGACCGTATCAGATACATCAAGAGTCACATAATGTCCTACACTGTCATTAGTACCACACAGGTCATGAAAACAGATAGTGCCATATGAAACGCAGGTCCGAGGAACGCTCAAAAGGCCGTTCAATGTTCAAACCGAGGGCCGGCACGGCAAGCGTACTGACCCGCGTCCTTCGTCAAAACCAAAGTGCACCAAGGAGTCAACCAGATTAAGGGCACTGGATCTGATAAAGGCGAAACTCCTCCTCATGTACGGAGTTGCTCTCTCCAGCGGATCTATTGATTGGAGGGAGCCCACAAGTTGTCCCTGCCGTTACCCTTGCCCCTGCGTTTGCCACCTTTGGCCGGCGAAGGCAGAGACCGGGCTCGATGAACCACCTTCTCGATGGTTGCCGAGATGGAATCGTGATTGGAAAACTCCAGGGGCTCGGGGCTCAACGTGGGCCTGACGCTCTGTCTAGCTGCTGGTTCATCACACCTCTCCAGAACGGGCATCCCCTGAGTCCTTCCGTCAGCTCTCTTACCGGCGTCCAACCCGCGACCGCCGGCCCGGTTCTCCTCCCTCCCGTTGGCCGGACCCGATTCGTCATCCGGCGGCTGTTTTCGGGGCCGGCCGGGTCGTCGCTTGATAATGTTGTTTCCTGTTTTGGCTTGTCGCTGCAGGCGCTTGGCACGGAGGATCTTCTGCACATGTTCCAAGTTTAAAGAATGCATCCTTCTCACCTCCTTCTGGATCTGTTCCACCTCTCGGCGCTTATACCGCCGCTTACCGGGAGCACCTGCAAGTCAAAACCAGTAAGGTGAATAAATAGAAGGACAAACTTCGTAAAGAATCCTTTATGAAAATGAACATCCTCTCCAAGGACAATTTTGCTCATGGAGGAGAATGTCTTCTAGTTTTTCTCTTTGACTTGAAGAGCTTCCTGCTAATTTTGACATATTCATGCGGGCCTTTGAAAGCCCAGCTGAGGCAGTAGAGCGTATCCTATCCTGTAATTGTCCGCTTGGGAGCAGAGAGGAGGAAACCCACAGAAATGTCTCCTTCAAGCATTTCCTATGTTGCCACACAATCGCAACCTTGTGCATCTGGAGCAAAGGCTGCCAAAAGCCATCCAAAACACACAGTATAATTAACGCTGCAATTTCTAATTTCCTACTTGATTTCGGTAACCTCTTTCTGAGCTTGGTCCGTCTCTGTCATCCTTTTTGTTTTCCATCTCTAAGGCCCGGCACCCTCCCCCTCCGTCTGGGCATTGATTCCAGGATTCAAAATGAACCACAATCAACACGAAGGAAAAGCGCAATCAGCCGCTAGTCTCCAAGCGGCGTTCAGACAAAATGCTCTTCTCTATGTATTTTTATGTATTTACTCCGGCTTCTTTGAAGGCCTCTATCTTTGCTTGTGAGCTCTGAAAACTGCCTAAATCGATAATACTTATCACATTTTGGCAGTAAGGATGTAATATATTGAGTTATTTATATTTTTGGAATATTACAATTACCAAGACTTGTACTGTGTTACCAAATGGGAGCACAAGTCAAATTTTACCATCAAATATAAATTTGACATTGTTTTACAGTAATACTGACTGATAAAATCACTCGATGCAGGACCTCCTTTCTAGCTTTTGAGCTCAAGCCCTAACACCTAAACATAATCACCATATAAGCAGGAACAAACCAAAGTAAAGTTGAAGGCATCGTTTAGAAAAGGTAATAGTGATTGTGGAGGCACTGTACTATAGGTCTGTCCCCATATTATCTGTCATGTTTTTGCATCATCATTTTGATACAATATGTTAACGCAGCCAAACACTCCACCGTGTGAGCAAATTTGCAAAACTCTGCTTTTTCTGAGCTGTTGGTAATAGCTCTCGCCTCAGGGCTAAGTCGGCATGTATATTAGACGGCAGTGAATTAGTTTTGATAAATTGAAGTAAACCTATTTGTCTTTGGTGCACTGAAATGTGTCAGGCACAAAGGTAAAAGTGAGCGGATTCACTACATCAAGACCTTTGAAGAAGAATTTGGGAAGCTGACGTAACCGCCGTTGTTTGCTTTGGGGACTATGAACGTCTTACGGTGCATAACATTGAGAGTCCTGAGTCCCATTCCATGATCTTTTACTACTGAACTAAGTTGGAGGAGAAATAAAGTGAGCCCTGAACACCCTCCATTTACATCTCTGAGGAACATCACATTCTATTGTTACTTGAGAATTCAGGGCACACAATGAAATTAGTCTAATGCAGAAAGCAATAAGTATCAAGAGTTTATGAGCTGTACATGTTATCAGCTCAACTGAGCTCTGCCTCACACACTACAGGCATGCACGCTGACAGACACATGAACACACACACAAAGTGGATGAAATTTATGAGCTGCATACAGGGAACATAAAACGGGTGACCTTCAGCAGTGCGAGGGTCCATATAGCGCTGACGACCTGTTTCTCTGCGCGATAGGAAGCCCCTCGCTACGCACACATTGCAGGTTTGATCTTTGACGACCGTTGTTTTATAAGATCTTTCTTGGCATCGTGACTAGGTGTGAACATGTGACTTGAAGGAAATTGGCATAATTAATTCAGTAGAGGAACCGCATTAGTGGAAGTATGTATGAGAATCATCATTGAAATGTGCTGAAGAATTACTCGTAAAACAAAGAAGACGAGCTAATGTGGAAATACTTCCCAGCTTTACGCTTTGCAGTGTTTAATGTGAGGTTCTGTGCTTGCATATAGCTGCCTACATGCGTGTGTGTGTTCATGTACATACACGAACATGCGCTTGTATTTTAATTGGACTAAAGCTGTGAAGTGAAGCAGTAAGTCATGCTAGAGGAGGGGCAGAGGGAATAGGAAAAGGAGAGGGTAATGGGGGAGCAAGGGGGAGGGAAGACCTGAAAAAAAAAAGAAAGAAGTTGGGGGGGGGGCAAGAGAAGTCTACATATGGATTTGTGGATTCCAAACCATCGAAGTAAAATAATGGGGGAAAAGAAAGTGTAAAAGGAGGACAGAATGCATAAACTGGGAGGGAGATATGGACAAGAAGATGTACTGGTTTGGGGGGAGGATATATACACACACACATATTTATATGAGTGTGTGTGTGTGTGTGTATATATATATATATATATATATATATATATATATATATATATATATATATATATATATGTATATATTTTTTTTTTTTTTTTTTATGAGTCATCCGTCCTGGATACCCTGGGGGTAGTGGTGGTGGTGGAGGGGTATTTTAACTGAGCCCTTGCCTTCTCCTCTCCGCCACTGGACTAGGCCCCAGTCATTAAACCCCTGGCTGCCAGCCAGCTCTTTTAACACAGGCAAGGGCTTTTTACGGCGTGTCTGTAGAAAATAAATCACACTGTGTGAATAATATATCTCTGGCAGAGGCATTGGCAGGAGCAGAAAAAGGGAGGGGGGTAGGAGAGATTGGTGAATTATAGTTGTCTCCATCCATGCATTACGTTCTCTCGATCCCAAGCCAGATGTGCTCTAAAGCAGCAGAATTCAGAGGGTACCAAAAAAATGCACATTACTCTGGTTGTCGTAATTCTGTACAACAGCCCCACTTTAAATGCTTTTAAATCAGGTTACAGTACATTTGTGTATTATGCTGCCATATTATTTTAAGTTTAGGGAAGCCCTGTCCGCTCAGAAGAACCCTTTTAATTAAATTGCTGCCCTAGCAGAGAATTAAGGTACTACAACAACTAAAATGCAGGAAATTGCATTAGACATCAATTATATTGGCGGTTACACATGCATTTAAGAAGAGGTTTTCAACATGTACCCACTGCTCTGTTGGTGGTCTCATCAACAGACAAGAAATCCCCCGGTGTCACTATCCCACATAATTTACACCAGGAATGATTAATACACATCCATTAAATCTGTGATCCACAATCGAGTTAAACATTAAATGATTCAGACACTGGCTGAACGCTGAATGAATTTGTATTGTTGATTCAGTGAATAATCTGGCAATGAGACTAAACATACATAAGACTCTCACAAACTGTTGAAATGACATTACAAATCAAATAGACGTTTGTCTCTTTTTTTCATAAATAATAATTGAATTGTGTTGTGTTCCTGGCGGATTTGAGGACATGCAATCATACAAGTAATGTATTTATTGTGAAGAGTCATAAAGGGACAATGTGTAAATATTACACATTTCAAACATTTCATACATTTAAATAAGATGTAAATAAATGCTGTGTTCTATCAAATCGTTTTTTTTAATATACTGTATATCATCTTAATCTCGTAATTACTAATTCAATTACATGGGGAGCACCGCTCAGAAGGAGGCCGTCATGTTTGTTTTAGCTACGGAAAGAAAAGGAGAAAAACCATCGGCAACATAATTCAAATCACGTTTTGGATGTCAGTTTGTGTCCTGTGTGCAGCCGAGCGAGTTTCAGGTTTGTATGCCAATCGCAAATAAATGGGTGGCGGGGGTCCTCCACGCAGCACAAGTGCACGAAGGTGCACAACGATGGGTTTGGGAGTTAGGATGACTACTTATTCTACACATTTGAATTCTCCCACTATAACAGAAAAGAAAACGCCAGCAAAGACATGGCGATACGACAAAAATTTACCATGGAAAGAACGGCCAAACAGAACCGCTGTGGTTTATGTTGTTGTACCTGTTGTTAATCGGTGTGTGGCTGGATCGCTGTCCTGCATTCTGCTTGTTTGGTAAGAGTTGTGCTTGGACTTAGAAAAAGTGTGCAAAGTGTTGGATTTTTGCCATGGAGTGCATACAGTACAGCGACTACATCAGTTGTCATGTGTCGGTGCCGATGGACTTCCCCCTTCCAGCTGTGGCCTCCTTGATTATGTCTGCGACGCCCGTGATAACTCCCCGGTATTGACATATTCGCCCAGATTTCGTAGATTCCACACTATTGTGCACGGAAACCAATAGTGATTTGTATTTGTATTTGCTATGCTTCCAAAATATGGTCTCTCTAAAACACTGCAGAGCATGTACCGCATTCACCTAACATCAGAAAACTGCAATTCTTAATCCTACGCCCAAAAAAAACCAAACAAATTCTTATCAATTCCTAATATAACATTTCTTAATCATTGTTTTCTTTTGCCATTTCCATCTATAACCCACTCTCAAAAAGTAATTTTGACTAAGAAGGTGGCTAGTCCAAAAAAAACAACATTTGAAGCTGACAACAGATTTGGCTGTGAAGTGTCATGGAGTGATAAAGTAGCATGCCGTGTAATGTAAGTGCTCAAGTTGCCATTATCTTAATGCACATTAAGTGCTTCTTACCAGAGTGAGGGGGGCTGGCGCACTCTTTCATTTGTACTGGCTCCTGCCTGGCAGCTTGCAGTGACATCAGACCTTGATCTCCAAACACAGTAGGCCTCATCTTTCTACTCCTTGAAGCGCACTCCTTGTCCTGTGACCCCAAGAAGAGGAAGGAAGCTGATTCCTGCTGCTGCGATTGGCTGCTGTAGCTGGTCATGACACTGCTCATTGGCTGTCCAGTCTGACGCAAGCGGAAGTGGGCATCAGAAAGCGAACGCGAGGACAGCTTTTCCGACTCGAACATCCCAAAAGAAGATCCCAGGCTTGAGCCTCGATCATTGGGCCTCTTTTCCTGATGCTTTGAAGGGCCCAAACTGGATGCGTCGCTAAGCGTGCTGCGATGTGCATTGGTCTTGGCTCCACTGAAAAGCCCACCCAACTCTTGCCGGTCTCGCGGAGAAAGCAGAGGCTCGTCTTTGTGCTTATGTTTGTGCTTGTGCTTCCTCTTAAGGAGGCGAACAGCCCCAAGGCCACCTGCGTTACTGCTGCCGACGGAACCCAAACCGTCCCCTATTGCAGAGGACCCCTGGAGTTGACCACTGATGCCGCGATGCTTGACCCCTGGCTGGAGTTTTGAGTGTCCACTGGAGTGGAAAGTCTTGGGAGGGGGGACAGCAGGTCTCATAAAGGGTGATGGGGGGACATGACCAAGGGAGTGGTGAGGCAGGTAGAATGGAGGTGCAGGGGGGAAATAGCCTAGGCTTAGATGGGGTGCGTAAGGCATGGCGTACGGTGCTGCATAGTAATTCCCCCCTGGCAGTGGATAGCCATATCCTTGGACAAAAGGTATTTTCGAAGGAATTGGCTCGCTGGCTTTGGCCGGACGACCCCGTCTCCTTTTGGCTTTCAGATCAGCACCTCTACGAACATACGGACTGGAGTCACAGGGGTAGGTGTCATAGGTGACCGGGTAGTAATGATGAAAGTTGAGGCGGAAAATAGAGGGATAAGGATTCTGAGGGTAACATGTGTATCTTCTGTGAGACACTCGAAGCTGCTGGAGCTTTGACACGACCTAGAGGCAGGGAGTTGGACAGGACAAAGAAAATACATATGAGACTGTATATCACTTCACGGAAATTGTAAATGGAATGCAAAGCTATGGTATTTTTCTGACCTTTAGGCTCACTGTATTAGAAGGTGCTATATCAAGGAGCGCGTCTACGTATTTCAAAACATTTTCACACATACGTATGGTGCACCAGGTTGTAAGTGGCATGTTCAATAGTTTATTCTACTTGTACAGTCATTTTTTATTCGTTAGATTTGGCGCTATTGTGCTAGTACACAAGATATCATATAGAACCACATGCCTTGCTTGCTTTTTTTCACTGCGCAACTACATGGGGTTGCTTTGAGCAATGGAATCCTACGACAGACATAAAAACTAAATTGACATCAAGGATTTATTAAGACTTTGGATAATGCTGAATGTTTTCTTGGTTTACAGTTCGACGGCCAGATACTCGTCAATTACCATTATTGGACCTACAGTAGTTTGCATGGTATCAACAGCTATTGGAAGTTGGTTGTGTTCCCTTCGCATCTGCACCACATTATGAAACTAGGAACATTGGAAACTAGCAGGTAACATCTTCCAAGATAATTATACACAGAACAGGTGGCTCGGTGGAGCACTGGTTAGCACGTCCACCTCACAATTAAGGGACCAGAGTTTGATTCCAGCTGGCTCTACCCTTACAGTGTGAAGTTTGCATGTTTTCCCCGAGCCTGAATGGGTTCTACCCTAACCCTAACATTTACCACTTCGGCTTTATCCCACACTCCAAAAACATGCATGGCAGGTGTATCGGACATACTAAATTGTCCTTAGGTATGATTGGGAGTGTGGATAGTTGTTCGTCTCTGTGTGCCCTTCAATTGGCCGGCAACCAGCTCAGGGTGTCCCCTTGCCTCGTGCCCTTGTGGCCAAAATCAACCGGGATAGGCACCAGTAAGCCTGCAGCCCTTGTGAGGATAACCGTCTATAGATAATGGATGAATGGATGGATATCATACACAGAAGCAGAGGATAGGCCTAGTTCCGGTATGACAAAAACATGAGCGCCATCTAACGATTAGAAGCTCATGAGAACGAGAACAGAAATGTAAATGTGAAGGTAAATTGAAAGGAATTCAACTCATGGTGCCACAGAGATTGTTCATCATTCCAACACAGGGAAATAAGGGTGGTCTTTCACCCTCTCACGATTTAATTCGATTCTAAGTTTTGAGACTAAGATTCGATTCAGAGTGGGTTTTCGATTAAAAGGATTTTTGACTGAAAATGATTTGACTGACAATTATTTCTGTTTCAATCCATATATGCGCAAAGAATCATCATTATCTACTCCAGCTTGCTTTGCAAGACAAAATGACAAAAAGAGACTAAGGGCCACTGTTTTACTTTTATTAAAGAAACTTTATCACAGTATTTTAAACTTTTCACAGTAAATCTATGCATGAATGATGAAATCACACCTTTGGCACATTGGCCTTTTAATATCTTAAGAAAAATGAGTTTGGGAGCGACTGATTTCTAACTTGGAAGTGAAACATCTTGTTGACCGAAACCTAGGCGCTCATTGTGTGGCTGCCGCGCCCACTTCGTGATGATGTTCTGAAGCCAACCAGCCACGAAGCAATAGCAAAGAAAAAAAACTAACATAACCTTGTGATATGTAAACTTATATGTGTAACAGCGATTTCAAAATGTTAAGAAATTCAAAATTAGATGTGGACAGTACTTCATATCCAGAAACCTAAAAAGATAGTCACAGAAGAAAAATACCCCATCGAGTCGCAGTCTTTGTTCAACTTTAACGCGCTGTATAAATTCATCCAATGTACACGCTTCATTTCTATACAATGAAGCCACCGTGTACTTATAGCTACGGCCTCACCATCGGAGGCAATTGTGCAAAATGTGCCAGCTTTGGTCTGTAGTTTTATGACAAATCCACTCTTGCATTGGCGAGTTGCACAACTCAGTCCTCCGTGAAATGATGATGTTCACAAACGCCTATTGGATGTTAAGCCGTGTGCTCCCAAGCACACATTTTCACCACTTCAACATGGTCTACACTAAAAATATTTAAGTAATGAGTGAACCATTGTTTACTTGGCCGACTTTATGAAAAATCTCTTCTCCCCAACTCTGATGTAAAATTGAAACTAAAAATAGGCTCAGCTGCTCGGGAATATGTTTTTATGCTGCACAGATGGTACTGGGGTGGCGTAGAGACGCTACAAGAGCCTACCTGGACCATTTCAAAGTCATTGTACCTCTGGCAAGCCATTTTTATCTGCTTGAGTGGGGGGCGGTGCTGAGAGCGCTGTATAAGCAAGTAATTCTTCACCAAATGCACCAATTAAGGAAAATCACACTGGGGAAGTGTAGGCTGAAAATTTCAAATTGTAACATGATTAAAAGCTCCAAAAAGTTGAATTTAGAATCATAAGGAAAGTGCCTTTTTCCACAAAAACTGCCACTCTATTCTTTATTTTGAATCATTTTATACCAACCGCTAGAATGGACGACGGAAGCCTTGTTATTTGATTAGGTCGTGTAAATATGACTCAATGGACCATTTATTGCAATTAAGTAATTTCACTCATCATTCTTCTTGATATATGTCAGCTCTTTTACAGAGTTAGCACCAAGTGGTATTGCTGGAGCTTTGTGCCAAATAATACGATGACAGCGTAATTGACTGATTTCTTTGCACCGTTAATCATTGATTGTGACTATGACTTCTTAATAGAGGGTTGATGTTGGTGGAAACGTGAAAAAAAATGAGTGGTGAGGAAAGCTAGCTTGTAGCAATCACCTCAGTGAAGGCCATCCCCAAAGGGTTAGGGTTAGGGTTATTATTTAGTGTGTTTATTTTCAAGTTGGCCTTTGCAGCATGCTGCTGGTATGTAATGTGAAGTTGCTGTTGGGACATTTATATCCATTCAAAATTGTAGTAAATGAGAATCTGGACTCTTTAGTGAATCCGTTTTTTTCGGCATACCTCTATTGGAAACGTGCAGCCAGAAACATTTAGCTTAGGTCCTGTCCGAGCGCAGCATTAAGCTAGTAGGTCTACATAACCCATTAGTCTCGGAGGAGGACACATGAATAACTTTGAGAGTGGTGTGTTCAGAGTGCCAGAATGTGCTTCACCCATGTTAATTACTGAACAAAGCCTGTGTTCGAAACCAGTAAACAGCTCATGTTTGAACCGTTTCCATCTGGACTGTCTGACGGACCGATGCCGTGTCCTCAGTAGGAGGGAATCGGTACTCAGTTTTTGGTGCACACGGAATTTCCGAACAGCACATTTCAACAACGCTGTGAGTTTCAAACTTATTTCCGAAAGCGCCCTTAGTTCCGTTATGATGAAAACCAAGACGCAAGCTAGTGTTTAGATGTGGACGAGAATGAGGAAGCCAAAGTAATAGAATGGAATTTGAAGTAGTGACGACAATCTGAAATGCTAAGATCCACACATAGTTGAAGCCCGCCGGATTCCAAAGTATGCTGTCGATTTGTGAGAGTATTTTTAGAACTTAAGTGAGCCGTAAGGTAAAAAAAATACAGTAATAAAATATGTGGCCGACCTCTTCGAGTTCAGACAGAAAGTGAAGATGATCCCGGCTTTGAAGACACTTCCTCTTACGCCGATTATGTTTTTGCTTCTTCTCCTGCTGAGAGAAGAAGTTGTCCACAGCAGTTTGTCGTTCACTTCGAGCTCTGTTTCCTCTGGCAGACACGTCTAAAGCGACAGCCTCCACAGCTTCAAACCCGCACAGATCAAAAGAATACCTGGAGAAAGGTAGCACATCATTGAACAACAGCACCACAATGTATTTGTTTGCTAGGTACGAAACAGTGTCCCACCTGCGCCGAGAGGCGGAGCCTTTCTCCGTTTGATCCGAAGTGCTGTTGTTGTCAGTCCCAATCCCACTGTCACTGGGAATAGTTTCCTCACTGTGAGATTCACTGATGGGCGACAAGGTGACCTCCTTCACTGATGCACCTTCTGAAAGCTGGGAGGGGGAATTAGCCAGAAGGCGCGGAGGTGACAATTTCCATCCCCCGGAGAGAAATCCTCGAGCTAAAGGTTTTGGGGGCAAGGCTGTGATTGGCTGCAGACTAGGCATAGTGGCATCAGAATGGCTGGTTCTCATTGATGGAGCGCTGGAGCTGGGAGAGGAAGTGGTGGCAGGGCTCTCAAAGAGACTGGATGTCACGGCGGGCTTGTCCTTGACAATTTTCAGAGGGTTAGAGCCTTGTGTTTCAGCTCGGGGTTTACGGCCTCTCTTTTTCCCGATGTAGATGGTTCCTCGCTTGCTGACGTTGATCTGTTTTCCCAGCCGAGCCTCAATGGTTGATGCCATGGCATTCATAGCAGAGGTAACAGGTGCGGAAGGAGATTTCAAAGAGCTGTTCTTAGTAGAACTTGACAGGATCTCATTCAGGATGCTTTGCATCTTTCCAAGCTTGACCTTATTTACTGGCTTTGAATTGCTCCTGCCAAATTTTACTTTTTGACCACTGGATTTGGAGCTGGTTGGCGTTGACACCATTTGTTGTAATGTATTAATTCCTGTGTTTGGTGGATTAGTCTTCGTTCTGCGGTTGGGCCCGGCAGAGGACTCTTGTGCTAGAGGGCTCGGAGGCGAGTTGGATGTTCCCTCATGGATGGTTTCGACAGTAAGAAGAGGTTGTTTTTTGGGGCGTCCTCGTTTTCTTTTGACGGGCATGTGGACGGTCAGGCTGTCAGTATTTGTATAGAGTGGACTAGAAGGCGTGATAGGGAAAGCCGACGGTGGGTCAAATACAATTGATGGACTACTGCAGTTGTCTCTCTGGGGTGAAGTGATGCTGTTTTGACTTTTTGCTTTCAGGTATGACCATCTGTCCTTAGTCTTGCTTGATCTCGAGCTGACCGCAGAGATGATGCTGTGGCTTGGGCTGGGACTCAAGCCTGCCCTTGGTCTGGGACTGGGGCTAAAGTTCGGCCTAGGTTTGGGGCTTAGGCTTGGACTTATGCTTCCCTTAGGGCTCGGGTTGGGGTTTGGGCTCGGGAGTCTGGGGCATATGGGGAAGTTTGGTTTGCTGACGTTAAGGGCAAGATCTCTTTGTTTATGGGTATCGGTACTGTTCTTAGGACGGCCCATCGGGTTCTTTTTCATTCTGTTCACACTAAATGTTGATTCTGGATCAGTCCCACACCTTACAGATTCAGCTTTTTCCACCCTGTCTACTCTTTCTTCCTTTTCTCTTTTGTCACTTTTGTCCAGCCGTTCGGTTTTCTCTGTGCTGTCAGCATTGAGCTCACTCTGACTTGCGAGTCTGGAATCGATTTTGTGACTCTCCGGCTTATGTGCAACTTTGGGTTCTGGAGGTTTATGCTGGTACTTCTCTGCAGTGTTAGAGTCTTGCCGCTGCAGGGATTGCTCCTCAACAGAAAAGGACTCATCTAAAGAGGGCTTTCTCCGCCTCTTTCTTCCTTTTCCATCCTCTGTCAGCATGGATGTCCCTCTGTCCTCTTCATCCCCTCTCCTCGCAGTAATTGTTCGCTCCCTTTCATCCTTCCTTCTTTGCTCTCTTTCTTCATGAAACTGCTCAGCTGTCTCTTCTTGTCTGTAGCGCTGCCTGTCTTCTGAACTAAATGGGCTTCCTGTTTCTTTTTCGGACTGTCTTCCCCACAGCGTGTCAGCACTATGAGGATTAGAGAGCATCTTCTGGGAGTCCTTCCTGCCATACTTCCTCTTGATGTTCCCAAAGAGCTGTTCATTAACTTCCTGCAAACCTTTCCCTCTGAGTAAAGAACATAGAACAGTACCAATGAGAAAATTTGCAGGAGAAACACTTTTTCATGCTCCGCTGTACAATGAATAGGATTACGGCAGAAAATGGGATTATCGTGACATTAAGACATCAATCACAGTCATGCAAACAAAATGACATTGCATTAACCATGCTCTCATTATTTTTGAATAGTATGAGCCAAGCATTTAGAGGAAAGCTATTATACGTCCATTGGGTTTTATCACGCTTAGTAAAAGTGTGACTGTAAAATCCAAATCTAAACCCAATAAATACAATACATGCATGAGTAAATAAAATAAAAACGTGTCTCTTTCAGAATGACTCCTTCCAACCATCTCAAGACTTTTTCCGCAAGAAAATTAAAAGGTATTCATGTGTGAACGATGCCTAATCGAATTAGTCGAATCAGATTGATCTGACGTCACCCCTTTGCTGCTTCGTTACGCGTACAGGTTGGGGATATATAAGGCAAATACCTGCTGAGAGAGGTGAGGTTGAGAATACTGGCATCGGTCACGACTGGCAACTGAAGGTCTGGAGTCAAAGATCTCTGTGGAGAGTGGCTTTGAGTCACAGTTCGTGAAAAAGGTGCATTGGAATCCATTAGGGAATTTGCACTCCTACTGGCTCCCATTAATTCCATGGCTGAGTCAGAATCTGTAGGGTTGGCTGGAGAAGCTCTGAACGTAAGCCAGTCTGGGCTGGCTTGATGCTGCTGAACATGCTGGAATTGTTGCGTGGGGGTGTGCTGTAGTGCTTGCACAGGGGAGAGAGTGGGTGCAGGAAGGAGAGTGTTGCGAGGCTGGTGCTTGGGTGGAGAGGGATCTCCCAGTAGCTGCAATAGGCCTCCTTCTCTCTGCTCAGGCATCCTGAATTGACGCTCGTATGTCTGTGGAAACCAGAAAAGAAACAATGAGTGGTTGCAACATTCATCATAACAACGTCACGCAGCAGAGGAGGGATGGAAATAAAAAGGGATGTGATAACGATAAGTGACCATTTAACAATAACAATTTCCCCTCTTCAGAAGATTAGGCTCCACAACAAGATAAGGACATTCAGTTCACATATTGTGAGTACGTATTATTGTGTCATTGACTTGTTGTGCTCTGAGATTCTTCTTTTTCACTACAGGGCGGCCTCACTGAGGCTTTTATTACAGCCTGTGTGCATGAGCAGACCAAACAAAAGGCTTGTTTACAGAGCAATTAAATTCCTGTGGCAAGGATGTTGCATGCTGCGAGAGTTGGGTTATGAAGGGGGGGTGAAGTCTGACAGCACACAGTGTGTAAAAGCCAGTTGTGGAACTCAGCTGTGTCCTTGACTGCCCTTTCCCGTGAAGCATGCACACCTATAGTTATTTTATCCTCATCATTACTACCTCCACCGAGGGGGTCCTGTTTTCATTGCTGTTTGTTAAAGCAAGGACTCATATTCATTCATCTGGCAAGACGGGACATTCATTTTGCTTAACAGTGAATCAGTGAATTTGCTGCTGATTCAAATTAGTGTGCTGTGTATTTTCAGCCACATTTTGTTGGTTGTGCAGACGTGTTCTATGTACTGCACCTTACTGAAGAAAGATTGCTTAAAATTTGATGAGTTTATCGTAGAGCTCTCATTTCAGAGCGAATGGCAATTATTTCTCAAAAATCTATTATAAATGTATGAAACTGAAAATTTAATGGATGTTTTGCTAGCCAGTTGAAAGATTTTTTTCTATTTTGTTAGAGAAATTTTAAGTAATAAAAAAAGAAATGTTACGTTTAAAATCTATTTTTGGGATTCACTTAAATTACATTAACATTTTTAAACAGCATTTGAAGATCACATGTTTAACTAAGCAATTTTTGTATAAGTTTTGTTTGGGTTATCATTCTGTAATTTTTTTCTGCCTGCTTTGATTGGCATTTTTCTTCAGACAAAATGTTTATATTGCTGCTGCCATCATGGTTTCTGTAAGAAGGATGTCCTGCTATGTTTGTTTTAGCAAAGAACAATATTGCAGTGCATTTTGCAGTAGCCCCAAAATCTAAAGACCCAACAGTGGCTCCAACTTTCGCTACAAATTACAAAATCATCACCTGTAGAGACTTATCGATTATATGATACACAATTTGAAACAGCCATCCAGCCAATGACACAACAAAGTCTAAATTCATCTGGACAGGCGAATACAACAAACAGAGCTGTGGATGAAAATGGTAGGGAGCTATGACTAAAAACTTGCTAGAAATATTCTACCAAAAACAACCGAAAGCACTGTCAAAGAATTCAAATCGATCTTTAAATACAATAAACACACAAGCTTAACTTTTTTGGAGCCAGGCTTCAATGTTTCTTCTTGTAACATGGAACACTAACAAACACAAGATGAGGCATGCAAACTCTACACAGGAAGGCCAAAAAGAGGTGGATTTGAAATCGGGACCCTGAGCTGTGATGCAGACGTGCTAACCACTACGTCACCGAGCCGCCAAAAAGGCGTATAATAAGAAAAATATTCTTATTATATTCTTATTATATATTATATTCTATTTTCTGTTTAAACCTATTGTGTGTAGCAAAAACATTCTTAAAAAAATTATGCTTATGTCATGGTATTAAGTCTAGCATTTTATTATTGATTTTTTTTTTTGCTCAAGAGATTCATATTTTTTCTCATAACAGGGTAACAAGAACATTTTGAATGCTCTTTTACTTAAGACCAAGGCCATTTTTTTAGTTTAGGGAAATGATAAAAAAAAATACATCTTATTGTAAGACAGGACTTCCTCATGAGTATAGTTTTAATCATTTACAGCAAGACACCTATGTTTTCCTGTAATTTAAGTGAAAATACATATTAGAGTTATGTCGACTTGAATCTACTGCATTGTAGTCATTGTTATTAATACAGTCATTAGAAAGTTTGGGGTTAATTCTAAAATTACAATTTTACATAGGTGTAACTTTAAGAAAAATATTATAATTAATGATTTAAGAAAATGCATCGTGTCAACCAAGAATGCAGGCAGGTTCAATCCCAACACCATTGTGATCCAAAAACTCAAAAATGGTACATCAGTGCAAGTCCACTTAAAATCAGAATAATGAGCAAACAGTTGGCCTTTCAGACGTATTTGCTTAAATCTGATTTGCAACTTGCTTAAATTGTTTTTGCACTTTGATGGTTCTTCACACCATTATGAAAAGTCTTGAATCGGTTATTTTGCCAAGAAAAAACTCCTTACTCCATTGGCAGATCTGCTAAAACAAGAAAATATGCCAACTTTTTTTTGGGTCCGTCATTTTTTGCAGTGTGTGATCTTTGTTTTGAAGACAGAACAAACAAAAAGATGACGAGCGTCTTGGATGAGAAGGCGGTCAGCCTTAAATTTCAGTCTGCTTTAAAATCCACATCTAGAGGACTTTCACAACTTGAAACTGGGAATGAAAAGGTTTGGCATGCTGCGTTATACAACAATACACAGCTTAAGGTGTCATGGCCGCATGATCAGTGTCTGCTGTAAGATGAGTAACGGAGCAGCGGACGGCCTTTGTGGTTTAGCCTGTTATTAACAGACTCAGTATGACGCAACAAAACACTGCTCTGCTGCGCTGCAGGGAGATGTAACCTAACCACAGGCGAGCCTCTCGGCATGTACACATTGGCACGCTAGAGCACGCGCACGATAGATGCACAAGTTTACGGTTTCCTTTGCTCCATCATTTACAAACACGAACATGTGCGCAGCCGGAGCATCGATTTTAATCAAGAAGCTTCAGTATCTAGCCAGATAATTAGCTTCTTAGCAGACAGATATGCGCACACAGCCAACTCGGAATATATAATACAGTCATCACAAAGTACTTACTCGAGGAGAAAGTGCTTATTTTCTGTATTTGAGCTTGCCAGTGTGTGGTTTTACCCCCCTTCCCTCTAAGGGAAGCGACACTCGGTTTGTACTCGCATGCTTGCTGCAGAGGCTGTTTATTATGGCCCATACTCTGAGCATTTGATAGCTGATTAACACAACATGCAAGCATGAGAACACATACTCACGCAAATACTGAGCAATATGAATGATTAATAATGCGAGAGCGTTTGGGTGCACATATGCATTCAGCAAGTACTTTGATGCAGAAGCAGTCATTCTCCTTTTAACCCTAATCCAATCCAAGCATTGGAACATGATTTCTGCATTTTTGCTGTAGACTGAAAATATTTTTGTCTGACAATAAAAAGTTAATGCTTCCATGTTGTTGCTGTCATCATGTGTTGTTAACTCACCAATGACGATTATTATGCTTCTTCTTAGTATTTCAGTTTTCCCAATGCATGGAGTATTTGTCGATCACAAGATAAAAAGTCACAAGTTGTTGTGCAATAAACTATTATTCTCAAACGACTGACCTTTCTACATTACGTATTATATACTGTACAGAAATACATACATACATACATACAGTATATACATATATACATGCATATCTACATATACACGTAGATGTATATTATATTTAATTTACATTTTATTGATTATATTTCTTTTTAGTAGTATTATTGTAAGATGAAGCTTCAGTTTGTTTGTTTTTTAAGCATTTTCACTTTTATGTTGTTTCAATAATAAATGTTTTCTTTTTATCAATTTATTAGGATTTGTGAACTAGGCTTAGTCTTAAACCCAAACATGACTTTACCTCTACTATGTTTCACAGTATATGTGGAGGGACAGAGCTGAGCCCGTTAAATGGAGTTGCCTTTCAGCGGGTTTGGTAATTTATGTCTTTTTGTTTTCTCAAATAACAGTTTGTCCCCAAATCATTTCCAGTTCATTTCTGTATTTTTCAGCAAATGCCAGCCTGGCTTGGTTTGTCCCCAAATCATTTCGAGTTAATTTCTGTATTTTTTTTTTAGCAAATTCCAGCCCGGCCTTCCTATACTTCTTGTTAATGAGTAGTTTGCATCATGACTATGTTCTGGTGTTGAAGTCTTCTGCAAAGAGAAGCGTTGGATACCTTCACGCCTGCTCTCAGGAGATTGTTGCTTGATGTCACTAACAGTTGTTTTTGGACTTCCTCACAGCTACTTCACTATGTTTCTGTCATCAACTGCTGCTGTTTTCCTTCATCTAGTAATTTTATGTCTCTCACTCAAGAAAACAGTGGTTTCTTTAGTCTTCAGCACATTCCAAATGGTTGTATTGGCTATGGCCAATGTTTATCTAATGGCCCTAATGGATTTTCCATTCTCTCTTTGACACGCATGCTTTTGACCCAGACAGCTTTCTGGTCTTAATGTTAGTTGTACCTCTATATGTAAATAACTGTATTTTACACTTTTAAAATGGTAATAAAATGTTGATCTCTTGTCTTGTATTCACCTTTTGACTCAAATGTGATCAGCATACAAAATGTGATCAGCCGACAGAAGGAATAGAGTTAGGACCCTCGCTATTTCAATATTTTTGGATGGTAATGTACTGTTAACCCTGGGGGTCGATGGACTATAAGGTGATGAGCATCTGATACGTACATACCCACAGTCTCATTTTACTTACTGCTGTAGTGTAATGTAGGCCAAGAGGTACAAAGCAACACAAAGATGGCCTTAGTTAAATGGATACTAGCATGTGCACACATACAAACGTAAACATGCTAACAAAACACATTTTCCCCACGAACCGCAAAGTGGCCACAGACCGATAATAAAGACAGCCCGCATAGATCTTGTTCTTCCCAGTGAGAGGGGAGAGAAATACAAGAAGGACACCCCCCACCCCCCACCCCCCACCCCCCTCCTGTTGAGGTAGATTTATGGGCACCAGTTCAGCTTTTTGTTCATAGCTTCCTTGCCTCTACCCTTTCCTCTATGTCACAAACAATGCGTGATTCATTTCCAGAGAAAACACACTCTGATAGTCACACAAATACCTGTGAATAGTTGTGTGGGTCTGGCAGCTGCAAGGACTATTGCCATGTGAGCAATCAACTACCATGCATTGAAAATGATGAAATGAATTGAAATGTATGACCACACAGTTTCTGGTGAAACTATCACAAAGGCGTTATGTCACTGTATTGCAGGCCAAGTTGTAATGTCACAGTGTTGATTTGCTTGGACGGTTCTGCAGATAGAAATGGAGCGTATCCTATGCCAAATAACAGTGGATCCTCATATATTCATGGTTTGGCATTCATTAAGTCACGGCATCTCGGGAAATTTTGGTGCCAAGGTGAGTTGAGGAGATTATTTGAGTTAAAAAGTTTTTTGCTATCATCATGTAAAACCCTCGTGTCAACGAAATACCGATTTTAAACTAAGGCCTTGTTCTTGCATACTGGCAGTAAATGTCTTCAATTTGTCCTATTTGCTATACGTGGCCGGGCTTTTTTTTTTTTCCCCACCAAAACCGAATGTTTCGAAACCTCCAACCAAAGTGGAGATTTGCCCAAGCCTCCGGTTTCGTGGTTGCATGTAACCAGCTTCAACCGGAGTTTTGCGTCATCGCGCTACTCTTTTTCCCTCCAAAGACACAGATACTGGTGACATCAGAGGCCAAGTTCTTTCTGATTGGACAGAATTTGGGGACACTGCTGCCGTCTAGCGCCTTGGAATGCTTGTAGGTGAATGAAACCGCACTGTGCTGGATTGGTATAGATTTCTTTAAATAAACAACAACGATGAGGGGGATACTATGCAGGTTTAACTAAGCCAATTACATGTAGACAAGGCCAAGGAGTGATTTGTCATCAAAGAAGACCACACAGGCATGGGGAGAGCATGCAAACTCCCTGTAGAAAGGCAGGCGCAAGTTGAAATTGCAGCAGATTGTGAAGCAGATGTGCTAACACCTCTTTACTGTGCCACCCGCAAAGATGACTAGAAAGTGCTTTAAAAAAAAGAATGAAAAAAGAAAATCTCCATTCTGCAATCCTGAAAGTTGCTCAATAAAAATAGTCTTAAACATATTTCATCACAGTTATGCGTAAAAGCACGGGTATGATCAGTTTCTTGGGAGCCATACCCTGCCTGTTTTCAATTTCTCGCTAAACAACACACCTGACTCAAATAAAACCTTATCAGATTTCCAAAGCGCTTCCTTATGAGCTGATTTGAATCAGGTATGAAGACAGAAGGAGACCCTAAGAACAGGCAGAATATGTCTCTCAAGGATCTGGAGTTCTCTACCTGTGTTAGAGTCTGCAATTAAATTCTCGCCAATATTTTCCCTGTCACTGCAAGTGAATGTTATCAAGACTCCTTCACTACTAATAATTGACATCTTATCAGCCCTGGAGAAAAAAACAACAACTTTTGTGTGTATCTACTTTTTGTTGGCATTTTGTTTTTTGTGCATCCTCCAGATTCTTATCAATGACAACCTACATCGCTACATATTTACAGCTTACTCTAGCTTTCCATGTTCGGATTACATTTCTGAAAACTGGGCAAAATGTTTCAAAGCTTGCTGGCACTCACAAATGATGCAGCTGAGATATCAAAATAGTTGAACATGAACAAAATAAAATGCTTCCTTTTCAGATGCTGCTTTAAGAAAAGTTGCAGCTGAGCTCTCTCAGAGTTGAACATGAAAAAAAAATGTTTAAAGTTCCAAACATTCAAATAAGAAACATTCATTTAAATACTAACTACAATAGTGATTTTACTTCTGGGCACGACAACATCCGTGGTGCAGCAAACAAATATTTGCCTAATTTCAAATGGCCATGTTCTTTTTTAGAAATAAAAGCATGTCCACATTGTCAGGGTCCAACTGTACTCTTAGGGAAGTAACTATTGTAACTTCTGTGAAAAGCACACGCTCACTGCCAACTGATGTCGCAGGGATGAAAAGGTGGACTTTTAAAATAGCAGCAAGAAAATGACTACTTGCATCTTTCATGGCATCAATGACCTCCGCTTTGGTTTTCTTGTAAAGTGCGTAAACTACTGTGCGACTAAGTTGATGTTGTGACGGGATCTCATACCGCGGTCAAGGGTGTCAGTTAGCCAGCGAAATCCACTGCCTTCCACCATCAAAAATGCTTTCATAGCGAGCCCGATGCACTGTGCACACCAATATCCCGTGTTGTTTTGGTATCTCTTGTTGCTTGCTCGTTAGAAGGCGTTTTTGAAGAGCTGGCTAGCTTCAGCAGTTACATCAATTAATTAAGTGAACAAGTTCTTCAAAATAGTAACCAGGAAACGTGGTGTCCATCTAGTCATTGTGTAGGTTCTATGCACTTTTCGTTCTTTTGAATCCCCCCACCTCCTTTTATCTTATCCGGTCCTAAATCAGTTGAAGCCTTGGTAGAGGCCTGCCCTCTCAGCATGCTCTTGTTTTGAAATTTGCCTTGTGAGGTAACCGCAATACCTCTGGCCTGCAGCAGGAGGCAGCAGCTTAGGCAACGGCACAGCAATCCGAAGGCATGACTGAAGTTTCGACCACTTCCACACTGCCAGATTGACATAATATGTATTCACTATAATGCTAAGACCACACCGAAAACAAACTTATTTGATGTGATCTTGCATTACACAGCACTTTCCCTTGAGGATTGAAGCCCTGTGTTGAGAGGTTAAGGGTCATACTCCTCAGCTAGGTCAACAACCTTTTTCCTCACACGTCTTCCTCTGGGTCAACACTGCAACAACATGCGCTGGTCTCACAAAGGCAGTTTACCACCCAAATGCTAAAGACAGATATGGAAGTGTGCAAATTCCCTCCCACTGGTGATGTAACCATCAGAGCGCAGTGGAGGAGGTCATGGATAATAAGTGACTAAAAGCTGCAATCGCCCAAGTGAGAGCCGATGAGTCTCTTGAGTCAGCATATAGTCTCTTGAAAGACGTGTGAAGGAAACACAGCAGGTGAAGAGAGCTGTGGATGTTCAGAATAAAGAAGCTGCGCTCCATTTTGCTCTGTAGCAGCCTATCCTGCAGTTTCTTTAAATTTCCACTCTTGTATAAACTCACAAGTGGAACTTTTGCCTCACGTAGAGCAACCCTGACTGCACTAATGCATACTGGGAAAGAACACCCTAGTGAACGGGCACACCCAGATCTCACGACTAAGCACACACATGCACACGTATACACAGGGGCAAGCCACACACACTCACACAGACACACAAACACGCCGCCCTTCAAATAGTTTTTCGCAGCCCTTTATTTGGCAGCATGCCCGGTGGTTAGAGTGTTTCATTTTTTCCTGTGTATGGAACTGGGCAGCTGTCCAGACAGACACACAAAGAGGAGAGAGAGAGAGAGAGGGGGGGGGGGGGGGGCACAGAAAAGGGGTAAAATAGAAGAGGGGTGGGGGTTAGTGAAAGAATGAGAGGGAGGGAGGATGAGGACCAGCAGAAAAGCAAGAGTTTGCCTGAACATTTGCAATTTGTTCCCACTGACACCTTATCAGGATATTATCCCCCACTGCCCCCCCCCCCCATACACACACAACACACCGTTGTCTCCCACTACCCAAGTGGCCTTGAGCCCCACCCCCCTCCTTTCATCTCATCCCTTCTTTTCTTACTCGCTTCTCTCTTTTCTGGATCTGACCACTCTTTCCCTGTGGGAACTACCACCACCTCCTCTTCTCTGCCACCCCACCCCCAAAACCCCCCACCTCTCTCAAACTCCATTCAGAGTGCCGTTTCCCTGTGATCTGTGTTTCTGACAGCTACACGCACACGCACGCACACACACGGAGCCCCTCTGCAAACAAACACCATGAATTCTAACACAGCTTTGTATCCGCGGCACTTAAAAACTGACTGGGGAGGCAGGAGGGGTGAGTGCAAAGAAAAGGAGGGAAATGTGATAGAGAGAGAGGGCTTTGGCACTGTGTTGATCTTACGGTCACTCTCACAGAATGCTCCCCCCTTCCCCTCACGCACACACACCCAAACACGCACACACGCACTGCCCCCCAATTTCCCCTTCTCTCGTTCTTCCCACCAGCTCTCCCGGGAATAAAGACTGCCATTCATGCACCCGAGGAGACCCACAGTAGGGTAGAGAAGAGAGGGAGGAGAAGGAAAAGAGGTTTGGGGTGGGGGAATTGGTGGTGTCAAGGTGGGACACAGAAGATCACTGGGATCAGGGCGCAGTGCCATAAAATTGCATGGATGCGCGTGCATGCGTGTTTGCGCCGCGGCCCAAGACAAAGCTTCACTATCTCCGATCTGGTGAGATTGTGCGCCAGCCAAAGCATCTTCTGGGAAAGTTAGATGGGAAAGTTTGGAAATGCGTCTCCATTCAAAACCTGTTCTGCTCTGCAGCAGAAAAATACTTCATGTGTGTTTTGGTGCAACCTTCACATTTTTGTAAATATGGCGTCACACACTTCGCCTTTCCTGTTTTCCTTATTTCAACGTTCAATCTTGAGTAAATTTGTCCCTTAGCTTGCTGCAAAACAGAAGCCAGATTTAATGCACAGCAGTGGGTCTGCAATAAAATATTCCCTCCCACACTTACAGCGGGAATACTGCATATTGACTTGCTCCTAAAGATAGCAACAAAGCACCCGGCTCTTCTTGTCACACTGAAATGAGTCAATCGAAAGAAAAGCCTGTGATTGGCAGAACTGCAGCGTGTCATTAAGACCAAATTGGAGGTTGTCTCATGCGCACTAATCACGCACACATTTACATGCTACACAAAGTGTACATCTAATCCCTGCTATTAGATTTAATGACGTGTGTGAGCGTGCACGTGTGTGCAGGCGTATGCATGCAGGGTTTGTGAGAAGCCCAACAATAGATAGCAATTTATTTCTTTCATAGTCAATGCTGAGATCCGAAATAAGGAACTATTCATGCACTTGTTCATCGCAGAGTATAAGTAAACATGTACTGCCACTCGCACGCAAGCACTTCATCTATGGTGAAGCAAAATCAATGCAAGTGTTTGGCGATCTAAAAGAATTTTGCACTCACAGCGCAAAGGAACGCCTTGCAACCAATGAGATGACTTTTGTACAAACACCCAATGATATGACTTTTGTGCAAACGGAAACAATTAACAGCCAATGAGCTGCCCTAAATCCTAGGGAATGAACTTCCTGTGTGGAATGATGGGTAATTCAAGACAGAAGCTGTGCTGAGATTAAACACTTCCTCTCTGACAAACAGGGGTCTCCAAGGCAAAGCTGACCTAACTGATTACTTATTCTCATGCAATGCATCACTGTCTTGTTTGAGACACTTCTGAGTGTGCGCTTTGACCTTTAGAAGGAAAAAAACAGCAGCATTTTTAAACTATTTTGCAAATAATATGCACATTTTGCTGTGAGTAACCTCATTGCCTTTTTCCTATCTGTATGCTATTTTATGTGCAACAGGTGGAACTATACCCACTAAGATTAATGCCACTTTAGCAAAACAAAAGCCTGAAGAGTTAGTTGAGGAACTAAATGCGTTAACGGCCACATGGCCACTGGTGGATTGCAGAAATCCACTTGGCGAAAGTGGATGATGTACATTAGGGATTTATGAAAAACTATTTATGCCATGTTCCTATTTAAACATATTTTATGGGGATAGCTCTTCTGGTGCTTGTTAAAAAATGTTGACAAACAAAATAGGTTAATATATGTTTTTGTTCCCATGTTAATTTCTGATTAATATTGAATTTTTCTACCTGCTGTGGAGTGAAATTGACATCATAATGCTCCTTGCAAAAGTGATGGGACCAAAACCAGCAATCAGGTACGAGCTGATCTCATGAAGACTGTGATTTCAGTCTACAGCAGGTGATAGTCTGGGACAAAATGGTAGCCGCCTGAGATAGATAGAACCGGGTGGATTTGTCTGTTTAATCCTTATTCGACAAATGCAATATTGATTTGAATAACATTTGAAATGTTTTATTTGATGGTCCACTTTACGGCCCAACAAAATGTATAATATCTGTTATAAAATTAGCAATGGCCACTTCACATTTTCTTGATCGATTGTGGGACAAAAATGTTGCTGTCGATACATTTTTTTTTTCCTATGGAGAAGAGGTCTGTCACTGAAGATTTAGAAAACTACAGAAAGCCTCCATGAAGGCGAAAGAAAAGACAGCTGGACACAAATAATGGTAATAAACTT
The DNA here is from genome assembly GCF_059441005.1 of Hippichthys cyanospilos. NCBI lineage: Eukaryota > Metazoa > Chordata > Actinopteri > Syngnathiformes > Syngnathidae > Hippichthys > Hippichthys cyanospilos. The sequence goes on along the minus strand of NC_142369.1, from coordinate 24,594,062 downwards.
CTGCCTAAAGTTTATTTTCAGTGACCCAAAATATTTTATATTCTATTTTTATTTTTTTTCAAATACTGTGCTGCTGTGGAGCTGACATGGTCTGAGCAGCACTGGCAGAGCTCAAAACGTGCTGTGCTGAATTAACAAGAGCTATAATTGATTATGTCAAGGATAATTCCTCTCTAAAAAAGTCCTTAGATGATCCCCAGCTTGTCAGTAGGAATGGCAGCGGGTTAGAGAGCCAATGTAATGACATCCTCTGTGACAGAGTGAATGGGCAAAGTGAGACACAATAGTCTTAACCAATCACGCTGCCCGCCTCCCCTCAGGCCCCCTCACACAAACAATAAACGGCTTTGTGTGGGGCTGCACTCCACTTGCTTCTACACGCACACGCACAAGTCTGCGCACACAGATGCGCATACATGTATGCATACACACACGCGCACACACACACTCTGAGATCACAGCATCATCTAGAATGTTTCCATCTCCAGCCACCTCTGTGCATTTTAAGGAAAATCCGTTCGTCCAGTTTGCTAACCGCCTGGCCCTGTGCACAGTGTGTGTCTTTCCCTCCAAGGCTGGGCACATGACTGCAGCTGCCCCCTCATTCCCTCCTTTAGAACGGCTCCCCTTCATGTTGTAGGTGAGAGGTCACATGGAGTGACATTCCTCTCAGTCTGAGAGCAAGCAAGTATTGCAGCCAAGTCGGGAAACTAGATAAAGAGGGCCAAAAACTCAAGGGGCCAAAAGACCCAACAGAGCAAAGCAGGTAAACGATGAGGAGCACAGGGGATTTGGGAACGTGTGTGTGTTTGTATGCGTGCGTGTGAGTGTATGTGTTCTGAAACGGGCCACTAAACACAAGACTCTAGTGGCTCTTCCCTGCCTCATAGAAACAGCTGTTTGTTTAGTCTAAGCAGCCTCAAGGGACGAACACACAGACAGAGGGACAGACAGACACAATTACAATCATTTATTCATGTCCATATTCATGCTTTGGAGACAACTAGCATAAACAAACACTGGACTACTGAAGGATTATTTTTTAAAGTCTTGTAGTAAAGCAACAGGGAAGTTGGGGGGGGGGGGGTTGACTTACATTAATGTCAAGTACTGTATACTCATTCAGTCAGATACATTATGTTTTTGTTTAGTAGGATTACACAGGGCCTACTGAAAGGGATTCCACAAAACTTTGTGTGAGAGTGAGACATGAGCACAGACAATTGGAGACTTAAAATAAATCTTTTTTTTTTCATGTGATTGATGCCATTCATCTTTGATGGGCACTTGGCAGTGGGGAGAATTTCATAGTCAATAAACCATTGTCCATTGTCAATACTTAAAAAAATGTTTGACAAGGTGGAATGATTAATTGATAGCTAATTATTTTCAACAACTCATTATTTTTGATTATCAATTCATCATTTAGAGACCAAAAATGATCAAAATCTTCAGATTTTAAGCCTCTCAACAATAATGAATATTAATAGATAAGATTTCTTCAGTGCTTCATGAAACACACTGATTATCATTGTCTCGATTAAAAATGAAACATCATGCTTTTATTTTTGAAACAATGAGTGGAACAATTTTGCCAATATCAAACCTGTGACCTAATCATAAAAAAGTGTGCACTCTTTGCATTGTCTAAAACAACTTTGACCGAAAAAAAAAGCCCTGTTTTGCTTTAAAAGGAATGGTAAATAAAACACCTTTGTTGTTTTACATTAAATTCTTTGATTAGGCAACAAAATAATCAATTATTAAAATAATCATTTGTTGTAGCCCTAACTATTTTCTGATGTGACGGGAGGACTGGAGAATCTCTGAGGAACTATTTATATAAGACATCTTTAAATGAAAAACGAATATTACTAATTTAGACTGCTCGCTTACGGGAAAACAGCAGTTTAAAAAAAATGTGTGTGTGTGTGTGCCTATCTATCTATCTATCTATCTATCTATCTATCTATCTATCTATCTATCTATCTATCTAGTTAGGGGAGTCAAAATGTTCACATTCAATCTTTTATAGGACAAGGAATCATATTTGCCATATTTGGCATTTGATTTAACATCATCTAATACTGTATATTGACCACAGATGGACCATATAATGTTACCTAGTTTGCTTTTGACAACACATGGCCGCTACCCTCTTATGCTTTCACATTTGACACCCCAAACTGACACACAAACACACACCCATATTCTAACAGGCGAGTTTCAAGCAGCTGATGGGGCCATCAGATTTCACTGACAAACACACTTACGCTTCAAGATATAGTGAAAGTCAATACTGCACCTGACTCTCGATCAACACTAACCCATACCCATCTAAATCCTTAATGGACCACCTCTTCAAACCACTAAAATCACTTGACCATGATATGCAGACACACAAACGTGTATTTGTGCACGCACACACACAAGCAATTGCGTAATGCAAATGTTTGAAAATATGCAACCAGAGCCAAAAATGACATTTTGACTACTAATTGATTAAAATTAGCTTAAAAGTAAATAATGTGCTTTGTTCTAAGTAGGCTTTTTTTTCCCATTGGTTTGCTCTCAGCAAGTAAGTTAGCTGTGTTGCCCTGTGTGCCAAGTTTTTGCCATGTCTAGTGAATTTGTTTTCATTATTTACTTTATTTTAGTTTATTATTAATGTTTGTAAGTATCAAACCTTGGAGCCTGTTTATATATTGCCTTGAAGCCTTGTTAATATACTGTTTTTAAAAAAAGGGGCAGTAAATTGACATGTTTGACCAAACATGATGATTAATGGTGATTTAATAATAGTGCTTTCAATAGTGACCAAAATAATCGTGGCCATAATCATGCAGCTATATGCAACTGACGAGACAATATTGTTATTTTTTTTTTACTCCAAAATACAAGTTGGATGATTACTTTCATTGAAGTTGTAGACATTTATTCTCGCAGGCTGAGTAAGGACAAGTCTTCATTACAATGACCATTGATCTAGACTGCTTTTTATGGTCTACCTACATCTGCCTAAAGATCAACAACGACCTGCTGGGACTGGGCATAATAGTGAATTAAAGGGGCTTGACCTCCAGGATGCATTGAGAAGACGGTGCCTGTGTGCCTGATTGAGAAATTAGCTACAGTCCCAACCAAATGGTCAGTGTGCACACACACATTCATGCACGCACACATATGCACACGCAAAAAGCAAATCCAGCCCCGAGGGAAAGAAAGCAAAGGCCAGACTCCAGTTGTCTCAACCCTGACCCACTCGCACAAACAAACAATTCATTGCGCGCACACACACATTCACAAATGTGGAATCCAGCTATCACCTCCACTTTTGAATGTCCATTAGGGTCACAGTTCATTTCTTCTTCAGCATTCCTTTGTGGCTCCCAATGTGTGTGTGCTCACTGGGAGTGACCTTGCAGAGTCATTCATGAAGACCCGCAGCAGCATCAAAATAGAGCTGATTAGTGCGCAATCTTGCTTAGCTTAATGAAGGTGTGTATGAAAGTGTGGGCGTCTTGGTGGTGTGTGGATTTGGTGGGGGAGACTGGTGGACAGAATGTGGTTTGTCTGGACAGTTTTTCAGGTTTGAGAGTCGGCCAAAAGCAGATCAGAGGTTAGACATAATGTGTGTGTGTGTGCGTGTGTGTCAGTTTGGGTGTTGGGTGTGTGTTTCAAGTGTGTACAGGGTGTGTATGGGGGTCAGGCACAGATGGACAGCTGGTGTTTCAGCGGTGCTAAATCACTTACCCCTCCCCAGCGCACACACACACATGCACGCACACACGATACGTACATCCCTTCCCCCTTCAACCACAGAGAACCGCCCCTTAAAACATTCCCAGCTCTTGCTTTCTCAAAGAGTTCAAACTGACGACACAATAAAAAAAATAAATAAATAAAAAGCTGGCCATTTTCCCCGAGATGACACCAGACACCAAAAATGTGAATGTTTGGTCAGGCCGTATTAGAGGCGATCATTTCATGAGCATAAACATTCATAAATCACCCCAGAGTTGCTCGATTCAAGCGAAAGCACAAAACTGACACACACAAGGCTATTTTATGAGCTCATCAAGTCCCTCAGGTCACCAACCGCCATCTCAGCCAAGGATAAAGAGCTGACATCAAAAGGCTAACCATTTTGTGCGCACACATACACACTGGCCACAGCCACTGTGTGCAGCATTCATTTCCTTGTGAATGCACTTGACTAACACATAATAATCCTAAACACTGCTGGGAGACCACCAAGCCGCAACATACACACGTACACAGCCAGGGGGACCACCTAGCAGAGGGGACTGTCAAGACAAGATAAGTGCGTGTCTATCATCACTATGAGTGCACACGTGCACACACACATGAACGTACATCAACAACACTAACAAAAACACACTGACTGGGCTGCACTCCTGGAAAAAAAAAAAAAAAAAAAGCTCTGGCTTATCTCTCTCCCCAGATAGTGAAATGGATTAAGAGCCACATTTGGTGCGTCCTGGGAACTGGACAGATAACCAGGAAAACAGTCACTCGAACTGCAATCTGGCCTCAACATGATGTGCGTGTGTGAGCATTTGTCTAAAGCAAAGGATGTGTGCGCGGGCATGTGTGTCTGAAAGACTGATGCAGTGGTTGACCCAGGACCCAATCCGTTAGAACGCGTGCATTCATCTTGAAAACACACACAGCATGCCCAGACAAAGAGCTGTGTGTGAGAGGACGTCCAGCATGTGTGTGATGTCAGCTGGAGACAGAGAAGGGAAGAGCATCATATCCCATTTATGCGTGTGTGTGGGTTTGTCCCCTGACACCAGGCGTCTGCACATCGTTATAAATGTCCACGGTGAAATATCATGCACTTCCTATAAACCGGCCTCTCTTAACGGAAGTCCAGATTAGGTTTCCTCTATTTCATAATCCTACCTTTAGTCTTGCACCTGTCTGCTGCTGAACAGATTTATTTGCAAACTGAGAATGCTTTTTTTTAAAGCGTTTGATGAATTCATAACGATTCTCAGAAAATTGACGAAGTGCTTTACTGGACAAAAGTTTTTCCAAGGCATTGTTCACATTACGATTGGTTATTTTTCAAAACATGTTCTTTCTTCTCCTTCCAGCCTTTATTCCAAACGTAAATTAAGTTTTAGCTCACTGAAAATTGGTGAAATGGTCATTATAAATTATTTGAAATATTGTTGGGGTTCTATGTTGGTATTATTTCAGATAGGTCAAGTCTAACAGGTCTCAAATGAGGTGTGTGAAGGCACTTCAGGGGGTACGTGTGATGTTAACAGTGTTTTTGCATTTAGCAGCAAATGTAATTTATTGCTTTTTAATGCAGTGATAGGAACAGCCGATTTTCTTTACAAAATAAGAGCAAATTAATTGTAGCAACTTATTGCTAAAGTGTGTTATATGGACTCATTTACAAAACACTTTATGTCTTTTTATATGTATGTGCATTGCTGTTGTCTTGTCACAGATGGCATAGCAGCCACAAATAAAATTGATGAAGTTACATGATGTCTCTTCTGTGGTTGCTGAATAAAATAGACCAGTATATGCCACTACAAATGGCGTTGTAATGGTAAATAAATCAAACACGGGTGGCAGAACACTGTGTTTTAAATCGTTTTTTTTTTTAATCCAAATGTGCTTTGTACTGGTTAGGGGGAACTTGGCAGTAACATATTTCATAGAATACATCATTGAAAAATGCTTGAGAACCACTGATCTAGAGCATGCTCACCCAAACTCCAGTTGCTTTTGCATGACAGCCTGATAATATGGTTTTTCCAAGAAAACAAAGGCTTAAAACGATTTTTGAAAGTTGTTTTTCTAATGCACTGCCCTGACAGCTCAAATTGTGATTTTTTTTCTGCCACTTAGCCACTCTACATGAATATCCTGCTGCCTCTCCCTTTCCCTGTCTATTAGAGTCAAATCTCTATATTAATGTGCATCTATTGTATCCCGCATCTCCCCCTCTCCTATTCACTGTGCTACCATACGCACATGCACACTCCCTGTGAGAGGGGCCCCTTAACCAGGCTCTCCATATGCCTGACCCCCTCCTCCTCTTTCCAAAGCCCCCTTCTTCTCTCTCCATCCCCTGCTCACACTCTGGCTTCTGCTCTGTTGTTGCTGCCCCATGCTGCCATCTGCTACAAGACAACAGCAAGCGAGAGCGGGAAGCGTAGGAAAGAGAGAGCGACGGAAAAAGAGGTGACACGAAGAGAGATGAAGTGGAGAAAGAAGGGACGGATGAAGAGATAGAGGGGAGAATTGACGTGGACATGATACAATAGAAAGCAGAAAAGCTGTCCATCTGCTCCCCCCTCCTCAACACCCCCATCCCTCCAGACACACAGCCACACACACCACAAAGAGAGCATTTAACCTCAACACACACACACACAAACACACACACACACACACAAAAGGAAGATGGAAGTGTGTGTGTGTGTGTGTGTGTGGGGGGGGGGGGGGGGGGGTAGGATGGGTGGGGGCACTAGACAGCCCGGGATCTCTCCTTAACCCGTTCCTCTCCACTGAGTCTGCCTGTAATACACCCTTGGGCTAGCAGGTGATGAGTGGATGGAGGAAAAGCATGTAGAAGAGCAGGGGGAGGGGCTACTGGGGGTTTGGGATGGAAGGACAAAGTGCGAGGGATGAAGTCTTGAAACTGATCTGAATCAACACCATCACATCCTACAAGCCCCTCCCCTCCCTCAATCTCAAAACTCAATTGGGACCAGATTGAACGCCCCCAAGTCCTTGCCACACTGTCACTATGACAACCACTGTCAATCATACAGTAGCAGTCCAAATGGGGGCCGGCGGTGCCAGATTAGACTTGGCAGCCCAGACGTTTCCGGGCAGGGTTCGCGTCCCACGGCTTATTCATCGATACAAAAATTGAAAGAAACACTAAATTGTGTTTCTTGTCTGACTTTAATAGCATCGGACATTGTCTAGACTACCATGGCCCACTGAAGATAATTTTAGAGCAACAATAATCATCCGCAAAGCGAATCCACTACGTATGAAGTAAAATAGAGCAGTGGAAAGACTTCATTGTCACTGCGTGGTGCAGATGGGGAAAAAAGCTCCAAGTGTTTCCAAAAATTGAAAAAAAAAAAAAAAACACTGAACAAGAATCAATTATGCTGTTTAAATAGCACTGATGCATAATGGAATGGTTAAAGTGTATGTACAGGTAAGCAACAGACAAACAGGCAACTATTGGGCTGGGTGATGATTCTAAATCAGTATATATGGCAAAAGCACATCATCAATATCAACACAAAATGTGTGATAAAATGTTCCATTGGAAAAAAAAAAATCTGTAAACAAACCCAGATAACAGCATTGCACTTGTTGTAGGCAGAGGATAGAGCACGATATTAATCTTGTGCCATAATTACAAGCACATTAAAAGGACATTTTCAGCACAGAAATGTGTTTTGAGCACACAAGAATCATTGTTGACAGCCTAGTGCACTGACTGTTTGCCAGAGCCAGAGAAGAAGCTGTTTGGCCAACAAAGAGATGTGCGTGCATGGAACGTGTATGAGCCAAAAAAAAAGTATTGCTTGTTCAAATAAATGCCCAGTCGACTATGTACAACTCTTGCAAAAAGATTATACTGTACTTACCAACCCTATAAAACACCTCTGGAGGGATATATGGTAGAGAACTAAAAGAGTTCTCTGCCTTTGATGTGCTCGCTCTGGGGTGATCCGGCTCCAGCCCAATCACATTCACCCAAGTCACAACCAGGCAAGGAAAACAATAAATGTACAGTACACAGGCAATATTGACCACACACACACACACACACACACACACAAAAGTATTCCTAGTTTAAAGGCTTAGATAAACTAATCAGATGTCAGAAGTCAAGAAGAGTCTGGTCATTGGTGTGCACCATCTGATTAGTTTCGAAAACACCATAAAAACATTCTTAGCAGGGCATTGGGCGCAGGGGGTGTTCAGCAGATTGAACATGTTGAATCAATATCGGAGCATCGTGCCATTTGATCAGTCTGGCTTGCTGTTAGCTAGCCAATCCAAGATTCAAGAGTTTTATTGTCATATGCACAATAAGACCACACAATTCTTATTCTGTACACTTATCCGAGCAGTCTACATTCCATAATTGAGCAGAAAATAAAGTAGGCAATAAAAATAAATAAATAAAAGAAGAATCAGCGACGGACTGTTTGCCAATGGACTGCCAAATGACTGGGAAACTTATAAATATGATGAAATAAGAATGTCAGAAAGTGTTTTTTTTTTGTCCACTATTGTAATCATCTGGTTTGGAAATCTGCTAAATGTCCATCAGCCTGACGCTCCCCTTTTGTGGACTGAAATACAAGCCAACTGTTTTGCCTGTTTGTTTGAGGTGCTGCTTGCTTCCATTGACTATAATAAGTAACCGCGTCATGCTGCTAATTGTATAAGTGAACTGATCCAGTTCTCCACACACAATTAGAAGCCCACCAAGTCACCTGTGACGTGAACATCAAGCAATACTGTAACACCACTAAAATAAATTCTTAACCCTTATGTGGTAGAGTTACTAATTAGAACAAGTTGGGGGGTTGTTTATGTCACCTACCTGTCTATTTGCCCAAACATGTTATACACCATTAGAAAATTGAAATTCTGGATATTTGAATAATGCCAAACATGTTATGCAACTCAGCTTTCCTGCCTCACAAGTTGGTCTGATTATATCAGGAATGGTCCAGTAGAAGTACTACAGTAAAAAAAAGTTGGTCCACACTTAGCCTTATATTCAAAATCTAAGTATGAAACGCCTTCATCATAAGTTCAACAGATTTCACTCGAGGGTCCACTAGACGGAAGTGCAAGAGAAGTGCTTCAAGCATCGTGGTGACTACATGACACCTTCACTCCTGCTGAGCCAGTTGAGCTCAGAGCCACTGTGATGGCTGTCAGGTTTCCACACACACACACACACACACACACACACACACACACACACACACAATTACACACACTCCACAGTGTAGGTCAACACACTCGGCAAACACCAGATTCCCCCAAGGACCTGTACGTACACAGTGTCACACGCAAAAAACACCAGTGCATGTGTAACGGGTGTGATGGAGCCGGGGTGAGGAGGGGAGAGGAGAGGAGACAGGAGGGGTGTACATATGACCACAAATGGAGAGAGCAGACACCAGCTGTCACTTGCTTATGTCAGCCCTATTCTCAGCTCCTGAGCGTGCGCAAGTGCCTGTTGTGTGTGTCACTGTGATCTCAGCTAGCCATGACTGGTTTCAATTACACAGCAAACTTTGACCCTATGTAACTAAGCAGGGACTACTGAGAGGGAGCATGGAGAGCGCGAGGCAGGGAGTGGTTCATTCATGTATCGAAGCAGTCAAGGTTGGCACAAAACATGAGCAGCATTCTGCTCTTAAGAAAATCAGGGCGGCAGCAGACTTACTCTTTTTCTGGGCGGTCCTCTGTCTTCATCCTTTTGAACCCGCCCCGATATGGCCACGCCTCCGCTTCGCCCCTGCCGCCCGCCTTTGCCCTCTCCGGCGGGAGGTCTGATGGTCATCCTGATCTCCGGTGGACAAATATAGTTCTCAAGACTTTTGGGGGGCTTCTTAGTGCGCTTGGTGGTCTGGATCTTCAGCTTTAGACTTCCTTCCTGAAAACTCGCTTCCTTGATGGAAAACTCTTGTTCTTCCAGAAGCCCCTCCCCGTGTTCTTCAAGCCCCTCCCCTTCACTCACGCCAGCGTGAATCACATCATCGCTACGCGCCAAGCCGATGCCTCCCGCTCCATCTTCGTTTCGCGCCGCCTCGCCGCCCTGTAACTCCGCCTCTTTGGGTCGGGCCGAGCCAACCAGATCCCTTGGCTCCATCCACTCTCCCGCCAGAGCCAGTCAGGATGGAGGAAGCTGTGGCAGCCAGCCAATCGGAATCAAGAGGACGAAAGTCTGTCGGGCAGCCGGGTTGTTGTCAGTCAGCTATTGGGGTTGGCTTGGTTGGCCCACTGACACGCTGGGAAGCCAGGGACTATCTGAAGAGAGAGCAGGTGAAAGATATGATCAGCAAAAGAATGACAAGTCCCTGAAGCTGCCGTCCAATCTCAGACCCTTGTTAGCGTCGTCCGCCTGTTGTATGATAGGTTTAGAAAAACATACAAACTTGCCGTAGAGCTGTAGAGGCAGACTGAAATGCTCTAATTTGCATTTTTTCCCAAGGAAAAACAAACTTTTTGACTCACTTGACATCCTCTCCCCTTGCTCTCATCTTTCATTGCCTCTTGCTAACACCCCCCCACCCCCCGCTCCTTTTCCTCATTTGAGTCTTCCCGCATATGTGAAGCAAAGCTATGCAGACAGTAGTGATCAGTGCAAAATAAGACATTCCTCTTCTCTGCTCCAAAACCAGGCTGAAACTACCCTGAGGACACAAAGGAGGAAAAATGAAAGAAGCTGACTTCTGTTTTTTTTTCTTTCCTTTCACCAGAGCAGGCGAGGAGGGAGGGAATTACACAGGGGGAATGGGAAGGCAACACAGAAAGACGAAGGGAAGGAATCTAAATTCCTTCCCCAGATGTGGTTTACGAGCTGGTCTGGAAAAAAACGGTCTGAGCAATCTTACACATGCATGAAATGGCATATCTAGATATTTGCATAGAAGGAAAATCCCTGCACACTGTTACAAATAGATACATGGGCAAATGACAAAATAAACAAGCACACACACTGCTGTGATAACTGGGCTTCCTTCCCTAGGATTAGTGTGCATGCATGCATGCATTTTGGAACCCAAATAAACACTGGACTACAATTTTTTTGCCTTGGGGAATCCCATCAGTCATGCTGAGGCATGTCTGAGATAAATGTAGAGTGCTGTGTCACACAATGACTATTAACATTTGCGCACACACACACATATACATATACATACATATTGTCGAAGTTGAAATATGACAAAGAGCAAAAAAAAAAAAAAAAAATCCCCATTTTTCTGAGGAGACTTTCTATTCGATATTCCATAGCGTTTTTGTCCATCAACTTTTTTTTTAGGAGGTGAGGATGGATCAGAGGGCATAGCTCAAAATCTATGCAGTAGTTCATGTCATAGGTGCTCAATGGAGTTCGGGTTATTCTTCCACACCAGTCATTTAACCATTCATTCTTTTTTTTTGTGCACTTCAACAATGTAGAAACTATGTGGTCCCCCACAAATTCAACACCATAATGCTCAAAGTGTCCTTGTTAGGACATTGGGAGAAACCCAAACATTATTAGGTGTTGTAAAAGGGTATCAAAAAAAATAACTTTTGCCCATATGGTGTAGATATTGTAAATTTCGAATTAGCTTGTAGCAAAAATGTTAGATGGATTCATTACCTGCTGTTCCCAGGTCTGTTCTCTCTGTACCAGCCCAAACGACTGTACTACCAGCTGATCTCCACCGTAATACCCTACAGGCATCACACCACTGCTTACGCTGTGATTGAATAATCATAATCCACAGCAGTTCTCCAACAAGACCACACACAAACTGTGTGTAATCCACAGGCAGAGTATTAAGTGAATATTTTGTACTGCGTTGAGAAAAAAAGCCTGTTAAGCTATTGTGTTTACTGATGTATAAAACATTATTCCTTAAAGGGTCAGAACACTCCTGTGTGGTATTGCGAAACTGTAAGTTTAACCTTATGAGCGCCAACACAACTGACCCATTCATTTTAAAAGTGGAATCATACATGTTTTGAAGGATTTCCTCCTGCCTTCCTGGTAGCATGCTGTTATTGATATTGAGAGCAATGCAGTGTCACAGCCCAACATTTTTTGTTTGTCATTGCACTTGCATATGTGCTGCTTTTTTTGGCCATCTTTAATCTCAGATGTCAACACCTCTTCCACAAGGGAGAGGGGCTTGGCTGGGTGAATAGCCCGAACATGACCAGGGTTATATGCATCTGTCAAATACACTAGGTTGTGAATGTGTAGTTTAAAATATGAGCATTCGGTAATGGGGGTACCTGGCCATGACACCTACAATAAGTGGAAAAAATTAAGTTGCTTAGATGTAACACGCCTTCTTTTTTTAGGGTGTGTCCATCCACCCAGAAAACAGCTGTGAGGTAGGAGGTCACTGATGAGAGAAGGTGTGTTGAAATTTCTGTTTTAGTCCATCCTAAATGAGTTTGAAGGGTTGAAGTCAAGGCTCTAAGGCATCTCTAAAATTCCTCTTTATTAAATGTATCCAACATTGGTTTTATAGGCCTTTCTTTGAAAATGGACATTTTTTCTTGGTGAGATTCAACGGGGTCTTTAGCCTATCTCCTGATTGGGCAACGAATTAAGAATTTGTCCATGTAATAAATAGCTCATATCTCCGTCCTAATTTTGATTCCCTGTAAACCAAACAAATCGTCTGTCGGGAAGTTAGCAAAACTTATTTCGTGACACAAGCGACTGTCATGCACAACTGAGTTACATGACAAATACATGTTTTGTTTTGTTTTGTTTTTTCACAATTATAAAGAGTCTCACAGTTTCTTGATCATGTCTGAGCCACGCATTTGTCAAAGCACCACATGGATGAAAAATTAGAGACATCATTGTTCACTCTTTTCATGGCAGGGTGAAATTGACTCCTTTTAGTGGCTGATCTGTCTCATACAGACCGCCAGCCCTCATACCCGCCTACATACGTCCGTCTAAATAGCAAGCCCCAATTTACTGAGAATGACAACGAGTGGACTGGATCTCATTGGCACGTTAATGGAGTAATCAGGTAAGTGTTGTTTAGCATGTTGTGAGCCCCAGAAAACTCAGTGCTGCACTACTTACTGGGCAGTATCACCACCTTAAGCACACACTCAAAGCAGTTGTTCAGAATTTCATTTTCATCAAAGCATTTGATAACCATGCCGCAAAATTTTACATGCCAGTACGTATATTGTGTGCCGAATGACATCACCAAACAGAAATATATACAATCTGTATGACGACAATTTTGCTGAACAATATTTCATCAGTATATAATCAAAAGATACAGCTGGCCTTGGTAACACTGTTGGTAAAGTACTTCTTTCAGTCTAAAAGCTCTCGCGACTAGCTGGTCAACTATACAGAAGGTGGTTTTGTCAGTTCGATTGTCATTCATGTACAATTAATTCATTTAAAAATATTTTGTTTTCACTTGCTGTTGAAAGACAATGACATGACATGCACTACAAGCTAGGGCAGGGGTCGGCAACCTTTAACATTCAAAGAGCCATTTTGACCCGGTTTCCGCATATAAGACTACGCCGCAAGTCACAAACACTTTATTATATCTGAAGTAAAGATATTAATATACTTTAGTGAGAGTACACTTTTGTGACAAGAATGTGCTTTGATTTAAGCGATTGGTTTGTTTAATTTCAAGCCACTTGGCGGGCTCGAAAGTGCACTCGGATCAGCGTCCTTATTTTGTGGCACTCATTGAGAGTCAGGGATTTAGTGGGTTTTGAGATTGTTGGTTCATTTCGTTTCCAGATAGATTGATTTCATTTCATATTAAGACAGAAAGATACATACTTATTTAGATATTGATAGATACATAGATAATCAGAGAGATAAATATATGGATATTTATAGATGGATAAATCGATATATCGATAGACGGATGCATATACAGTCGGCCCCCGGCTTACGAGCACCCTGATTTACGAACAATTCGCCTTACGAGCGTGGATCAGGGAGATTTTTGTCCTCCGCTTACGAACAAACCTCTCGCATTACGAGCAATTCGACATGCCGGCCATTGAGTATGTAGAAATGTTCTCGTTTAATTGCGTCAATAAAATCAACAGTAGCGACATCATCAATCATCAGTAGAAACTTATGTCAGTAACGTGAACGCTATTGGTCTTACAACGTCACACTGACTGTCTCACTCACGGTGTCTAAATATATTACCATTTAAGTGTAGTGTTTGTACAGCTAAAGGGAAAAACAGCTGACATGAAATTAAATGTGCCGATTGCAGGACAAAGAATTGTCATTGGTTTAAATGTGTGTTTTTTTTTTAAATTAATTGTCAATACATTCCAACTGTTTAAAAAAAAAAGTGCGAATAATTATCAGTCAGTCACGGAGATGCGAATATGCTATTGGTCGATTAAGGTCACCCGGTCTCACTCACGGAGATGCTATTGGCCGGCGTCACACGTCAATCACAGAAATGCCGATATGCTATTGGCCGAACGCCTTTATCTAGCTTGATGGGACAGGATGGAAGGAAGTAGAGAAAATTAGTGAAAAACGGAATGTTGTGAAGACTTTGCAAACTTTATCTGTTAGACATAGCTTCTAAAATTACTAGCAGCGGTAAAGAAAGAAATAAGAGGATGATGTTTTAGTATCTGCGTGATTTGCACCCTGACTGAAAGAGTTACTGTAACACTGTAAGACCAATAGCATATCTATCGCCGTATTAACTTAGAGCGTTGGATTCTGCCCCCCTCTGCTTACACCCAGCTCAAGTCTCGTCTTTTCAAAGGTAAAAGCTATTTATCCATTGTATTTATAATATAACGCAAGCGTACAGCAGATTATGTCACTCAATTTTAATATATGTATACATTGTGTCGTTTTTACCTAAGGCTTCGGCGCGCGTTGCACGCATTTACGAATTAACATGGGTTTGGATTGCCCGCTATACGAGCAATTCGAGATACGAGCGTAGCCGCTGAACGGATTAAGTTCGTAACCCGGGGGCCCACTGTATTGATATTTATATATTACCAAAAAACCACACAACACACTATGCCCAATTCTATAATATAATGTGTATTTACATTCACCGCAGGTGAAATGACATCAGTCACATCTCATAAATGAAGAAGCAAAATTAAAAGTCCTATAGTACAAAATAGTAAAGATCTACTTTGGTTCACATACAGAAATTACAAAAGGGATCACATTTTCAGTAAGGCTGCTGAAAAGAGCTAGATAAGTTTAATACCCCTTTAAATTCAGTGGAATAAAATCAGTCACAACCACAGTTGGTCCAGTTACAGTCTTCAACAGTCAAGAAATGGTGGATTAAAACCCAAATGACTCTGTTTGTTTTTTAGGAATCCTCTGCATCCCCAATGTCACTTCGGTGAGTCGCCCTCATGGCATGTGTGAAAGCCACCCTGACTGTCATGTGGCTGAGCACAATGACAGGAAAAAGAGATGGCTGCCAACCAAAACATCCCACTCAAAGATGTCCATGCACAGGCATCAAAGAAAAATTGACCCATTACTACCACTGCAGCGTGACAGCAAAATGTCGACATGAATTATGACAATCTTCATTCTGGGTCATAACTGCATAAACTACTTAGCTGGGTCATTCCTGTCCCTCCTCCCCCATGCAGCGATTCTAAGCTGTGTTAGTGCGCTGTTCCTGGCAGGCAGGCAGGCATTGAGTTTATGTAAGACAGACGTGGGCCTCTCTCACCTAGGCCAAGCCACGCTATCCTCTCTCTTGCTCTCTCTCGTACACAAACACTCACATCCACATACGCACCTCAGCTTGCCTCAAACAGCAGAGGGATTGTGAGTGGCCAGACTTGCTGCATAAATAGCTTTATTATGTCCTCCAAACTGCCAGCACTACACCAGCTTCTCTCTCAAATAGCATAAGGTCACTCAGTGAGCTGGATGTAAAAGGCTGCGAATGGGACACATCATTTTGCCTCCTTCTCACTCTGGAGACCATTATGATAAAACAGCTATGATGAAATGCAGATGGGTAGAGCCGAGGGGATGAATGGTACAAACGCACAGGCAAAATCATGTGTGAGTGCATGTGTGTGTTGTGTACGTGTGTAGAAGGAGGAGAAAACGACGCGAGCGAGAGATGGCAGCAGAAACACAACCTTTTAAGGCTGCATACCCAGCAGCCCAGCGCCTGAGGTGGACTCACAAATAGCTCTCGCTCCCTCCCTCTCGTGCGCTCTCATGCGCTCGCACACACCTGGATGGTTGTACAAGGTGAACGTCTTTTTTTTTTTCTTCGATGAGCAGAGCATCCACCATTTCAGATGCATCATGAAGAGTGCAGGCCTGCCATTTTCATTTGTCATATCGCTCTCCCTCTTCCATTCCCCTCTAATTATTGAAGCAGTGTTTCTTAAAAGGTCCAATATATGGGGATTAATCGAAATGGGCGGTATCATCTTTCCATACCTAAAAATCTAGGGGCGACCTGCATCATTTTCTACATAGTAAATATATCTCATCAGCTATTTGCTCAACTTTCGATCTAATTTCTTCCAAGCTATATTAACAGACTCCTCATCTCTCCCCAGTGTGCACGCTCGCCAAGAGTTGTTTACGGTATTTAGGTCACGGTAGTCCTTTTCAGACGAACCATAAAGATACTTATACTGGCGAACTTCCATAAGCAATAGTTCGTCCGCTATGTTTTCGCCGCGCGGTAAAGAAATTTTGGAAGGTACACGTTGCGTAAAATCTGGCCCGCGCGGACTCCGTGGGTGTGGTTGCCGAAATTTTACGTCATTTTGACGCGTCGAGCCGCGCAAAGCTCGCGGACGTATCAAGCATAAGCCAAGCTTTAGACCTCTGGTTTTGTATACAATCGAGGGGTCATGTATCGGTGCACGATCAAGTTCTCTGATGGGGTTGATTGAAAATGATGTAACAGCCATTCATCCATCCTAACCACTAAACCTCACAAGAGTCGCGGGCATGCTGGAGCCTATACCAGCTGTCTTCGGGCATTGGTCGGTGTAAACCCTGAACTCATTGCCAGCCAATCGCAGGGCGCACAAAGATGAACAAACATTCCCCATTTGCAAACACACCTATTGGCAATGTAGAGCAAGTGTATCCAAACTGTTTTTGCCTAAGATCTCCTTTTCCAGCAGCCAACCTCGTGGGATGGACGATAATAACCTGATAACCTAATAACCTATGTTGGGCAATCAATACTGCTTAGCACCAATATAATAAATAAATAGCTTTTTTTTTTGCAGTCATATCACTAAACAAAGAGTAAAATGACCCGGGCAGGATAGAAACATTTATCGGGCAGTAACAAATAGGGATGGGATGAGATTTTTTATTTTTTTTTTAGCTTGTAGGGCCAGAAGTGCAATGATATCATACAGGGAGAATGTGCTGCCTGTCAATCTACTCCATTCGAGTAAAACGTTGTGAGAAAGCAAGCTAATGCTTCAAAATACACTGTACCATACTGTCTCCTTGACAACTTGTTGTTCCCAGAGACTGAGCAACTCCTGATGTAATGACAGGGTGTTATTTCAACTGATGTTCGTCTGATTATTTTTTTCCATGTAGCGTGTAATGCGGTCAACCAAGACTACCTCGGCAGTCAATCAGTCGAAAGCGATGGACGCATTGAGCACCTTTGATTTAGAGTATCCAATATACCTAGTTTGGATGTGTTTGGAATGAGAAAAAACCGGACTGGAAAAAAAACACACGCAGTCATGGAGAGAACATGCAACCTCAACACAGAGACCAGAGCTGGAAGGAACCTCTGAACGTTGTAGTGCCAGTAACATTAATAGACATAAAGTAAGGTACGCACTTTCCGACAAAAGTTTAGAAGGCAACACCCGCTAAATCAAGACATTTCAACATGGCTCAGTCGACAAGCACAGTGAAACTGCTTAAATGATGCCTGACAAGTTAAAGCTTCAAAGTATGCGGAAAGTGAGCAGTTTTGAGTAGAAAGGTAAGATTTACTGTATTGTAACACTGCGTTCACTCTGGTACAGTCCAGGTAGAAAAGCTTGGACCATTGTCTCGTTATAGCCGAGGCAGTGTAAAAATAGAAAAATAATTCACCCCTGTACTTCTACTTTTTTAGATGTTCAGGAAACAACTTTTGTTGCATTACTGCACTTCCGATCTGAGAAAAATAAAAATGTCTTGAAAAAAAAAACTGAAAAAAAAAAATTAACAAACCCAACACATGGACACATGGACAAGCAGACGTTAAACGTACCATTGTTGGAATCACCGGTCTGGATTTTTAGCCATTGGTCCCTTTACTTCAACGAAATGTAGGGAACACATATATATGAAATTTTTCACTGTAAAACCCCTCTGCTTAAATCATCAAACCAATGTAGAAATTTCTCTGGATTTCTCCTGGACTTTGGGAAGAGGGTTAGAAAGAAAACTCCCTTCATGTGATCAGAATGAAGGGAGCATGCTTCGATTGGCCAGTATTCCACTCATTTCGTCCAACCACGGCGCACATAGGTGCAAATGTCCCATTACACCCAAATTTTAATGATAATGCGCTGAGCAAAAAATAGGGCCTATGACATCCTTTGTTAATGGAGGATAAGTTGCACACTAACAACAATGGCACTCATTAGACTACATTAGTTAACAAAACAGACACATTTATGTTTGCTTATTCTTGTCCATGTAAATAGACTAACAAATGGCAAAACAAAACAACCCTGATAAGGCCCGCCAATATCGTGCAGTGCGACTCAACACAACTGAACTGGACAGTCACAAAAATATACAGTCACAACACAAGCACAACAGGCAACTTACTATCGCCAATTTAATCAACTTGCTGTAACTGTAAATCGCAAGACCCGATGGGGATCTGCTCTTATGTTTAAATCCCAGCAAAGCATGTGGCCAACAGTCGACGACTGATTAAAACAATGTGCGGAATCTTGCACATTGCGGGACATATCATTTACCGGGAGTCGCGTCGCTTGTTTTAAAGTGGGACAAATAGGTAAAATGTTCATGAGTTATCAGCACCCCTTTCTCCCACCTGTATTCCAACCTAGCATTCACAGCCCTTGATCAAAACACTAAATTGCACCCCAAGGTGGTGGAAAAATTCACACTGTTTCACTGTGTGTACTTGCTGTGCTCATTATCATGATCAAATGTTGAGGAAAATTAATGGAATGAAATGAAATGCATTGGCGTGATAGCTGTCAGACGTTCAGGATAAGGATGGGCAATATATGCTGAAAAATTCCACCTTGAAGCAGTTAAAGCTTAATAGAACACACCACTGTTGATTCAGTCTCGACTAGTTTGTACCCTAAAGAGGAAAGCATGAAACTCAACCTCTGGTGAGGCCTACATCCATGCAGGCTGTACGGATTGCATTATTTTGTTCAGAACATTTCTTTTCTCCTAAATAGGGGTTCAAAACATTTGAATGGATCACCGTAGTCCTTAAAAAAATGAAAATAAAATGAATTTCTACCATAGGATAGGTGACTGCAAAAAATCTTTTTATTACCCATTTCTCAATTTGAATTGTTGAATTTGCAAAATGTTAAGAGTCCACTATGAGAGATTGATGCTCCACAGTGTGTACACAAAGTATGCTAGATAGACCCCCCCCATTCTTCAGCTTATTATTCGACGCAAGCAGATGAATGTTAACATTTAACATCAGCAGAAGCCACAAAATGGCTGTCAGCAAAAACACCTCCGCTACTCTCCAACAGCATCCCTCTTCCTCCCCCTCACCTCACGCCCACCAACCTGTGTTTGTTTGCCTCATTTCGGTGCCACCTCACCCCTTTGCCTTCTCCCTCTCACCCTCTGCCAAAAGATGATCCAGAACTGATATTTTGCTAAGAGAGCCTGCTAACACTTTGGCTTGTCCTTGGATGCTGTTCATATTCCCTCCCCCTTTTCCTTGTGATCTTATTTCCACCTGAGGTATCTAGCTCGGATAGGGATGCACCTTATTGATTCCTCACACTTGAATTTAAAGATTGCACGGGTATCCCATAACCTAATAAGTGATTTGTTATCCAGCATTCTTTAGCACTGCAAAATGCTGCTTTGGTTTTACCTGAATCCGATTAGTTCCCCCTCATCACAAGCACCTTGCTTCATATGCTTGTCATCCTTATTTTTCTAGACCTCACACACCATATATCCTACAGACCTGATGAATTTTCCACACTTTCCCCAGTTAATTCATGCATGTCTATTTATCTTTCAGGGCTGAGGTTTGTGGAGGCTGCTGACAGCCACCGCTTACTTCCCTTCCCCTTTTAGGCCTCACTTGCAGATGTATGGCAGAATAATTCTGTGGTACATGGTGTCACACACCCAGGAGGTCACATGAAACCCTTCGGAGCTGCTAAAGAATGACGTTTAAGAGGGTAGAATGAAAACAAAACGCCCTTGATAGACAGTGCCTTGGAGGCCAATAATTAGGGTTGCATTAGTGTACACTCTACAAAGTACCTTGAGGGATTGAAGTGGAGTCCCACTGATGGTTCCTTTATCCACTCAGATGGCAATATATTGAAAGACTCAGGTGAACCTCAGTGGCTAAACTAGTCGTTGACCAACACCTATGCATGCAATGGATTTTTTTTTAAATCTGTCATACCAGTGTATAAATGGGTTAGCCACATTATTAATCACGCTAAGGCTTTTTTTTAAAAGATTTTAAAACCCAGTTTTAACATTTCTCATCACAGACCTCTACAAATGGCAAAATATCTCAAACGTCTGCCTTAACTTTGATAACTTGACGGCACAGATGGTGAAGCAGGTGACATACTACTTCAAATATGAGTCATGTATGTAATTTCTAATGTATGTTCTTGCATAATGATTAATAATCCTCCTTATTAGGACTGGTTTGTCTTTGGGGAGAGTAAAAAAAAGCCAAATTAAATAAATACATGATTTGATATTCACTCAACTGAGGCCTTGAAACATTTGCTGATATATCTCACACACTATGCAGAGATCCAACATCACGAAAACACGACAGTGCCTCTTCCAAGTTTGTGCAACTATACGGGCATATTTTCCCTCAAAATTTTGGTAAATTAAGAATTTTACAACTTTAGGGGCAGTGGACTTTGGAGATTCCACTGGATTTCTTGCAGCGTAATATTCGTCCATCAATAGCACCTGCTTCCCTCTGAGTCAAAAGGTGAATTTCCGTCCCTCATGTTTCAATAATCACTCAAATACTCAATAGGTTAAATTACGGCACCCAAAAATAACTGCAGCTTTGTCAATGGGGAAACATGAACAAGTATGTTTCCAAAACTCTCAAAGCCCAAAATCCTTACCTTAGAGGCTACGGTATTTTGTAACAATAAATATATAATTAAGGCAGCATCAATCACAAACAGACACAATGCCGAAAATGTCCAACATCAATTAATAGGAGAGGTGTATTCAAGTGCAGAAGGCCACTTACCCATGTCTAACGTTGTCACACACTCAGCTCTGACGTGTAAATTATTTATCAAGATCATTTACAATCCGTTTAGACACATTTTTAAACAAGCGACGGATAGGATGACAGCCTCCCGGGGAGCTGTCACACGCTCCAGGAATATACTTGGATGCTTTTTGACACAAAACCCCGAGGAAAATGGCGTCAATGTTGCTTTGGTAAGGGGGGAAAATTGCGAAATGGGGTATGCAGCCGATGTGATGACAGAAAAAAAAAAGATGTCGCCAAGGGAGGAAGAATCCAATTAGAGACGTTTATGTCCAACTCCAAGCTGAAAGAAGCTCTCTCCGGGGCCCTTTGCGGTTTGCCTGGCGGCCGGACAGAAAGCGTCCCCGGGGCCCTTTGCAGGACCGCCGGTCACTGGCGGAGCTTCGTCAAGTTAAAATCCTTCACAAATCCGTTCCACTGGGCACGCGAGAAGGAGACGTGCGAAGACTGTTAGGGCAGTCAAAACAAACCCGCATCCATGAAGGAACCGGCTCCAAGCGGGCAAATGTCAACGACGGAACCGAGCTTTCGAGCCGAGGCGACAGCGCGGAAAGAGTCGGTGTTTTCGAAGGTGGCCTTCCCCCCGCCGCTTGCATGGGACCGAGGCTAGGACTCTCGCAGCTCTCTCGCTTCTGCTCTCGATCGGTGAATGTCAGAGCCTGGAGCCCGCTGTCTGGTAATGATCTCACCCAGCCGACTGAACTGAGCTGAGCTGAGCTGTGCTGAGGTTGAGCACAAGAGAGGAGGAGAGTGGCGGACAAAAGGAGCGACATCGCCTCCACCTGGCGGCAACTCGCCCTGCTCGCCATCTCATGCTCCCCAAACGTACTCGCTCCTGTCCCGCCTCCCCAGTCTTCTCAGTGAGCTAGCTGACCGCCACTTGAAACGGTCAAAGTAAAAATCGGAGGCATGACAACACAACGCACTTTCTGGCCGCCATGAACAAGGCCAGGAAGTGCGGTGGAACCTTGACTTTGACACCGAATCCGTTCCATGACTTGGTCGCAACACATTTTACTTGAAGGCCTGTACTTGATGTATTTTGAAACGTACACTCACGGGAAAAAAAATCCATCCATCCATCCATCCATCCATCCATCCATCCATCCATCCATCCATCCATCCATCCATTTTCTATAGCCGCTTATCCCCACAGGGGTCGCAGGCTCGCTGGCGCCTACCTCAGCTGGCTTCGGGCAGTCGGCAAGGGGACACCCTGAACTCGTTGCCAGCCAATCACAGGGCACACAGGTACGAACTATCAATCACGCGCCCAATCACACCGAAGGACAATTTAGTATGTCCAATTCACCTGCCATGCATGTTTTTGGGGAGTGGGAGGAAGCCGGAGTGCCCGGAGAGAACCCACGCGGGCCGAGGAGAAAAATAAACACCTAAAATGGCTGGATCCTTAATTCCTTCTAACTTTGTCATTAAGAAAAAAAAAGATGAAAGAACGAAAGAAACGACCAGAAATCAGATTTGATTTAAAAGATGTCAGTATATCCCATCAAACGAAGTTGAACCGAGTTACAATATTCCACTTTGAAATACGTACAAACACATACTGAAATGTCATTTTTGGAGTGATTTATCTTTCAAAGTAAAGTCGTTTCTACAGTAGTGACAAGTTCATTCAAATTGATGTAAAATGACAACAACAAAAGGTAATTGCATCACACCCAATTGAATGGGGTCATAATCCCAGAGTCGAACCCGATCGAATCTACGCACTTTCAATTTAAACCGTTCTCGAATGCTTTCGTACCCCATGTATCAAAAAGCGTATCAGATCGTCTTTTGCACAACCCCTACTTTCTACACTGCATACATTTATTGTATTGCCATGACTCTTTAATTGCAACAACAAATGGTCACGCTCAGTCATATCCACACCAAAGACAAAACATTGTTCTCTCAACTCAAATTTCACTGCGGAGGGCTGGTACTTGTAGTGTGTTTAGGCAAACATTCTGCTACATGCAAGTCCAAAAGCATATATAAGTATAAAAGCGGGGCCTCCATTGGAGCAATTTTCTCTGTAGTCTCTAACTATACGTATAAATCTCATATGCTGTTTTATTATGTATTTTTATGAGAAACACTATGCAAACCCTTGGGTGAACCAATAAACATGTTTTAATGTCTTTGTCTCCACAGGACATGTTTGGCTCATTAACCATGACTAAAATGACTCTTGATGATGCTGATAAGCATGGCGTAATTGAACATGTGTTCCTTGAGACTATGCAACGAGCTGCTCTTTTTCTGATGTTTTAAACCTATGTAGAGCGACAGCCCTGTGGAGACGCATCAAGCCATAGACGTTCCATCAATTCATCATTGTCAAGAGTTTCAGCTATTTTGTCTTCTAATGCTAAATTTAACCTTCCTTGTATGGAAAGCATCCCATTTAACATTAACAGATAATGCAAATTATATCTCCTGACCTTTTGTGTTTCTTTGTGTCAGTAGAATAAGCTCTGAGAGGTATTTCATTAGTCCAGGAGGTGCTTGTGATTGTGTGTTCAGCAGCATATCAGGGCACAAGCTGAAAGTTCAAAGTTTGCATAGTCATTATTGATAGTTTTTTTTTTTTTTTCCCCATGCTCAGCCGTATTGCCAAAATGTCTTACTGAGGTGCTTTGCCTGTTTTGTTGTCTATGTCTGAGTGGTTCCGGTTTATAAAGTCATACTGGCTCCCCATTCATCATGTGTGTTAGCCGCAGCATATCATTCATAACATTTATTATTTATGTACAAATTTATGAATGCATATTTTATTTACAATATGACATTATCATCTTTTTATGGTTAGGCAGTATTTATAGACACACTTCTTCAAGTTAGTTTTATTGCACCTTAAGGACAAATTTATCAATCACAAAACGAAAAAACAAACAAAAAAAGAGACTTTGAAATCATTACTGTGTCAAGGTAGGAATCATTTTCATCTTAACACATTAGGGGTGCTGGCTAGACATGCTGACTGTTGAAATTCAAACCCACTAAAACATTCAGTCATCCCTCTGGCCAAGACACATCTGCATTTGTAATGTTTCTCCACCCATTAATTATTAATTTGTCACCCGTCTGTCAGTGTGTACGTGTGTGAGAGTGTTCACATGTGTGTGTCTATTGATTTGGAATATGTGCAAGAATACAAAGAGACCCCTGAGACTAAAGAGGTCAACAGCTGCTCCCCAACAACCAATCAATTGCAGTGTATCAGAAACCACTACACACAGATACGTGGACACATACAGATGGCACTCGTCTTTCTCAAATGTGTTGCCATGGTAACCAGATACAGGCAGCCAAGAGGGAGCAGTTTTCCGGCTTAAAACTGTAAATATTGAATTATGAAGGGCTAGAAAGAGACAGGCCAACATTTGTGCTTGAGTGATCAAGATCATTCTTCCATCTTTATTCACAGCTACAAGAAATCACTCACGCATTTTAAGTTAACATATAAAGATGAATGTATCATTAATCAGACTCCATACTCCACACTTTCCCAATTCCTTCATCTCTGCCTTTTATATGCGGGAAGAGTTTCATTGCCTCTAGTGGGACCGCAAGTAAATAATTCCTCTGACCTGATTTGCAATGCAAAAAAGTGAATATCGCTCATGCTCATTTAGCACCAATCATGCAGTGTGATGTGGCAATAGTTTTGCTGTTTCTCTTTAAATAGATGACGTGAAAGAAGCAGGAAAATGATTAAAGAATGATTTAACATCTTGCCAAATAGCTGAAATGAGAATAACCAAGAGATACATCTAATTGATATGGGTGTCAATAACGGCTATGTTCATTAATAAAACAGTTTGGAAAGCTTATCGTGAAAATCCGAAGGAAAGTAGTGAGAGTCATTATGATAACCTTGAGATGACATTGTAAGAGGGAAGAGGAGCCCATCAATGAAGGGCTTTTCTCAGGGACTCCACTAATCTGAAAGGGCAGAAGAGGGTTCATCAAAGCTGAGAAACCCATGGGACTGACCCAGCTAATGGGGTTAGACCAGACAGAGGCATGACTATAGATGCATAAAAAAAAAAGTGTCTGGTCTGATAATGCTGTGTGTGCTTGTGTGTTGTGAAGGAAACAAAAACGCAATTTGTGTTTGCGCGTGTGCAAGTCAGGGAAGGCGAGAGCCCTGCTGATCGAGTGATGAATTAATGGGACGTGTGACAAGGTTGATTAGCAAAGCCTCAGCGATCTAGCTGGGTTAATGAAGTAAATGACTCCTTGGTAACACAATCACTTGCTCCTGATACGCTGACATAAACCAATGTGAGACTACTACCTTCTACATAATTGACCTGCTAAAGACAATTGACAAGAATACCTTTTAATGTCAGGCACTTTCTCTCACTTCTTGTGGGCTTGTATACCAAATCTTGTTGCTGTCTATGATGATATGTTAAATGGAGTGTAATTATATTCCGCTTTATTTACACCACACAGAGATCAAAGTGCTTTTGAAAGTCACATATTTATGCACACAATACGCCAAAGGACAGCTTTTGCAATGCAAGGCCCAGGGCAGGGATGTTTTTTTTTTTTTTTTTAAATTATTAAAAAAATGATTGTATCACAATAGCCGTCCATTGGCATGATGGGTGGCTTTGCTTTCTGACAGGAGCCATAGGCCAGAACCAAAAACAATGTAGGTGTTAGCCGAGACAGAAGGTAACACAATCCATAACCTTAAATACTTCTAACTGTGGGCTCCATGCTGTTTCTGACCGTCTGAAGAGTTGACAATGCTCCCATCGCCGACAACTCGCGAGGACATATCACATCGTTGTTGTCTTTCATCGAGGCAAGTAATTAAATGAGTTCATCTTAAAGTTCTGTACACGTGTTTGCTGATTTTCAGATACTGGACAAACAGGGAGGCAACAAAACATGTCTCCCTATTTATTCAAAGTGACTGCTGACTTCAAACGATCTTGACAATATTCATAAGCTTCCTTGGATGTGCACCACAC
The DNA here is from genome assembly GCF_059441005.1 of Hippichthys cyanospilos. NCBI lineage: Eukaryota > Metazoa > Chordata > Actinopteri > Syngnathiformes > Syngnathidae > Hippichthys > Hippichthys cyanospilos. The sequence continues at coordinate 24,567,766 of NC_142369.1, read as the reverse complement.
AAATGACAGCAAATTAGTCTGTGACTGCCTCTATTCTTCAGACTCTTCTGCTAATATAACAGTGGATTTAGTGGTATTGACTCTTCAATCAGTGGTGCTGGTATGTGCAAGGTGCTCTGGTTTATGTGCTGGTGCGGAACCACATTTTTGATGGGTCAGAAAATCTCTTTTAAAATGTTAAACTACTAATATTCCATGACAACATTAAAAAAAAAGTTAGTCAACAATAATCATATTTTGTTCTCAGGAACCAGATTCAGTGTGTCGCGGCACGTGCAAACCTTCACACCTCCTCCGTCCAACCTTAAACATCCTGTTGCATTAAAAGTGTGCATGCAGCCAAAAGCAGCTGCACTGTGAGTGCATTCACTTTGAGAAACATAAAGAGCAGGTGTATGACAAACACACTCTTGACTGTGATTGCGCTGACTCATTCATCGTTGACACATTCAGTACAAGCTTGGAAGCTCCTTTGAAAACATCTGTCAACATAACAGTCTAATGTATGACGAGTACATCATGTATTGTGGGTGATGTATGAAAACAAGTCAACGGAAAGAAAGGATATTTTCTTGAGCAGAAGCCTCAAACATCCATTGATCCATTCACACAGAATGAATTACGGAATGTACGGTGCTTTCTTCATCCACTGGATGAGGATTTAATTGTTTTGCCTGTCACTACAGTATGTGTTGTTGGCATGGCTAGATGACGAGGTTTCATTATTAGCTCTAAATCATCACAGCACTTGCTGTGTGCTATGAGATGATAAAAGGTTTATCGAGATGATACTCCTCAATCACTACAGGATCCTCCTTCAATATGACGTCCTGTCACCTGAAGAACAGAATTTAGACCCAGAAGCAGACCCAGAGGACAGAATTGAAAAAGAAGAAAGTCTTTATACACAAAAATCCAATGTACGACTCAGAAAACTAGACGCGGAAACCACACTTGTAGAACTTGACTCGGAAAACTGACTCGGACTGAAAGTCCAAACCTAGACTAGAAACTATTAAGGCGGCTTTGCCACCCTGACAGACTGTTATTGTAGCAACTCCAACTACAGTAGGTGACAAACTAGATGTGACAGATAGTATGACAACATTGACTGATAGCAACTAATACATGAAGAACCAAACCTAACGTCTTCTTTCCACTACAATCCACGACGAACATGCTCAGATGATTTTTCTTGAAAGTGGGGTGCTGAGGCTATTGCCATATTAGCCCTCTCTCTACAGTACATGCCCCTCTAGGACTCTTGATCACACTACTACTCTTTGAGCCTGATTATTAAAGAACAGAGTGCTCCAGGCTGTAGCTTGTTCACCCCCTGGCATTAAAAAAAATAAAAAAGTATATATATATATATATATATATATATATATATATATATATATATATATATATATATATATATATATATATATATATATATATATATATATATATATATATATATATATATATATATATATATATATATATATATATCCTATTGTAAAACATGTATTTCACCTCAAAATAAGTTGGTAAACTTTAGATACGGCTGGTCTGAGATAATCAAATCTCTATTTTTTTTGTGTGTGTTTTTATGTGCCTCTGTGTTGTGGCCACTGTGTACACATCGTCAACAGTACCTCATGTGCGCATTCTCAGCCTCCCTGAAACAGGATGTGGTGCGACGACAAGTACTCGCTCAACAACACCCACTTCCTACAAGTTTGATAAACAGCCTTGCGGTTTCACACCCCTGCCCGGTATGCATGTGCACATACACACCAACTCAGCTGCATCTCCATCTGCTAAAGTGACACATAACCAGAGTGAGTTAGTGTGCATAACGTTACCATTGCGATCATGAGATTTACTGTGACAAACTATATAAACGCCAGCAGAAGCACTTACGCCTCTATAACTCAGCCGACTCTCTACACATGCAGAGCAGTCACAGAAAGAGACGTGAGAGGAACACGCGTAAGAACGCACTCAAATCATATCTGAATTAGACAAGGGTATCAACATGTCACATTTGTTTTAACAGCTAGTGATCAAAGTGTTTTTCAGTTATGTCTACCACTGGACAGTCATGATCCACATTAAGGCCTGTCTAAGTGTCTCTAGAGGTTGATAATAGGATGCCAGGAAAGACTGCTGCAAAAGTCTTAAGAAGAAATGGTTGCGTGAGCACATACGGCGCTGTCAGTCACGTCTGTGAGCTGTCAGCATACATACAGAATGCGCATGTGCATCTGAGGGTAGAGTGAGGGGTGTACTGGGCCCGCTTATCCTTCACACTTCTCTTGTCAAATGTAACATGAAAAGGAATGCCATGTGTGTGTGTTGTGTGTGTGCGTGTGTATGTGTGCATGTGTGTATGTGTGCGAAAGAGAGAGAGAAGAGAGAAAAAGACGAAGCAAGGAGGGTCATAAGAGAGCATCCGTGGCTAATCCTGTGGGATGTGAGGGCATCTACTGTGTATGGAGATGGGATGTAGAGATGTGTTCAGTGGTGCATGGATCACAAAAGCTTGCTCACTGACAGAGATATTCCCAGGAGGCTAATGTCAAGCTGCTAAAGGAAAATACATTTAAGAATTTTTTAAAGCCAAAACGTGAGGACTGTTTTCTATTAGTCACATCACGGATGTATTATTTGCAAATACTGTACTGACAATTCTATAGGTAAAGTGAAATCATTCTTCCACCACATTTTAGTTTGGATTTGTATGCTGTCAGGGATTGTTTATTTTTGTTTTATTTTGAAATTGAATCTATTGCATAATACACAGAGCTGTTCAAACGTTTGGGAAAACAATATCTTCATGAGAGGGGGAATTATAGGGTTGTCCAAGTAGTATATACAATACACAAGATTTTAACATTAGGCTAAAGTAGTGAGATGCATGTTAGATGAAGTCTCACACTATTATAAATACTACTATTATGACTACAACTACAACAACTACTACTACTACTACTACCTCCTGCTGCTCCAACTGCTACTGACAATAATAATAATAATAATAATAATAATAATAATAATAATAATAATAATAATAATAATAATAATAATAATTGTTGTTGTTGTTATTATTGCAATAATAATGGTTATTATTATTATTATTATTATTATTATTATTATTATTGTCATTGCAATAATAATGGTTATTATTATTATTATTATTATTATTATTGTTATTATTATTATTTGTGTGTGTGTGTGTGTGTGTGTTCATCATTTACAATTTTCCTGAATTTCAAAAAACTACTTAAGCCATTGCCATCATTATCAAATATTAAGGGAATCACGTTGTAAAATTATAGCAAAACTAATTTAATTAAATTTGGAAACAAAATTCTCTGAATTGTGGAATGCTTCTAAAGCCTTTGCCTTTGCCAAGAAAAATAGTGGAATTACTTGTTAAACATTTCAAATCCACCCATCGAGTATCTGTAGCAGCTTTATCCTCATTAGAGTCGTGGCTAACTGGTGCCTATCCCAGCAGTCTTCAGGCAGTGGGCAGGGGACACCCTGGACTGGTTGCCAGCCAATCATACAGTAGCGCACAAAGAGACAAACAACCATTCACACACCCAGTCACACCTGCGGACAGTTTAGAGTGTCCTACACATCTACCATGCATATTTTTTGGGATGTGGGAAGAAACTGGAGTAACCAGAGAGAAGCCACGCAGGCTCTGGGAGAACATGCAAACTCCACACAGGAAGCTGGAGTGAGCTGGATGTGTACTTGGTACTCTAAACTGTGAGGCGGACATCCTAACAACCCCGCCAACATTTAAAGGGAGTATGTCTCATTTTTCTTAAGTTATCTACAATGAAGGAAGGCCTTTTCGGAGCCGTTTATTTACGTCACCTCCACGAGTTTACATGACAAACCAGTAGATGGCAGTGCCGCGCCAAATAAGACGGTTTTCTTTTTAAACCCGGAAACACTACTTTTAGACCTTTAACAAGGCGGAAGTTGACATTCATGGAGCTCGGTGTGTCATTTTACCATGGCGCTTGATGTAAAGTCTCGAGCCAAGCGGTACGAAAAGTTGGATTTTCTCGGAGAGGGCCAGGTGAGCGGTATAGATCCAAGACTTCTTTTTCCACTGTTAAAATCTATTTCGATTGTGAGTTCTGGCCCTCTACTCGCATGGGCTAAAGCTAGAAACTTGCTAGCAACCAGGTTGTTAACGTCAACAAAGCATTTGCTGTGCACACGAGAACTCGGTGATGATCAACATTTCTTTCATCGGCAGTGTGATTTAGATGATGTGACTGCCGATCGGTTTCACACTATAATACACATTTTTTGTGTAGAAATAGTGTATACTATCTGTTTTTACCACGATCGCGTGACACTATCGCCACTTCTCAAACTCAGTGAAGGCTGACGTATTCAGTTTCGAGGAACTATGATCCACCGGAATTATTTTACTCACACTTCGCTCTTATTGTTTGAATGGACATAACCACGTGGAAGATCATTAACCATTTGGCTTGGCACTGAATTATGTCGTAGTGTTTCTTGTCACTGATGTGCTTCTTACAAACAATAGTCAGCGTATGTGCGTGCAACGAAATGCATCCCCTACCATTCGCGGGGCAAAGGGTCCGGGTCTGACCATGAGTAATGACAATTTGCGTTCCAGTGACGCCCATTGAAATATGTTCACCACCCACCTAATACTAAAATGCCGGTATGAGGTCTTTTTCGCTGAGACTGATGTATTCCATGTTCTAGTCTGTATTCAATTGAATGGATACGTTTTTACTACCAGAAACGTGAATACTGTAGACAGTTAATTCAGCAGTTAACCTACCTTCTTGATCTAGGATGTGTCATTAAATTTTTCAATCCAAAAATAGTACCATCAGCAAAGGTTTAGTTCACAGTCAAGGTTTATGATAAGAAAACGTTTTAATGGTTCAAAATGTTGACGAAAGGTTGATGGGTAAAAAGCTCATTGTCATCATCCTGTGTCCACCTGGCCTACGAGGTGCCAGAACTAAGTGGTTCAAAATGATCGTTTTGTCCTACAGCCATATTCGCAGCCCTTCCTTGTCCCCACCAAAAGTCAGTACTTTGAATCTCTCTAAATAAATACAAATATGATACATCAGTTGAAACCCCTCCCAATACAAATCATTTCCAAGATATGGACCTCCAAAATCTCAAAACGTTATTTTGTCTGTCAAATATCCACTTTTGAAGGATAAATATCTCTGAAAAAGATACATCTATGATAGTTTAGTTTTTGTGCAGGTCGTGATAGACAAGATTAAACTACATATAGAATGTCTGTAGCTACCTTAAAACAAAAGATGAGGGCTTCCAAACAATGTCCAGAGTTTGGTGTTCAATTCTCGAAATTGGGCATGGTATTCAAACTGTTTAGGGCTGTCACTTGAAAACCATTTGAGCGAGGATGCTCAAACTTCAAATTCTTTATTTTGACATCATCAAACATTAATGGAATAAAAATCTGGCAAATTGAAGAGGTGTTTGGTGAATGGTCCATGTGTTTGGTGTGCATTGCAACAGAAATACATTGTACATTCGAGAATGAGTTGAATATCCTCTTGGGGTTTTATAGTGAGCATAATGAATTGCCCTCAATCTTATTAAAATAATCCATATATCCATCTCTGTTGTGTAGTTTGCCACAGTGTACAAAGCCAGAGACAAAACAACCGACACTATAGTCGCCATAAAAAAGGTAAGAGCTTACTTTATATCATGAACTACAGCTTTCCACTACTCCGGTTCATGTATATTCATATTTTTTCCCCATTAGATTAAAGTTGGCCACAGAACTGAAGCTAAAGATGGTGAGTTCTGATTCATTTGGCCGACCCTGTAACGTATGTACAACAACTCTGTAAAGACATCTATGCCAATTTATATTTGTAGGTATTAACAGGACTGCCCTACGAGAGATCAAACTACTCCAGGAGCTCCATCATCCAAATATTATTGGGGTAGATGCATTGTATTTTGTGTTACTCTTGTGTTTCCACACGTTAAGAATGGACTTAAAGAGTGTATCTAACTTTTTGTTTTAGCTGCTGGATGCATTTGGACACAAATCCAACATCAGTCTGGTTTTTGATTTCATGGAAACTGATTTGGAGGTAAAACTGGCAATCCTTGAATGAAATATGTATCAATACTGTGCATCACATTGCTATCCTCTATCCAATAAGAATGTGTCGAGTTAGCACACATTCTATTCCTCCTATTTAAAATCTCTCTACAATCTGCCATTATATTGCTGTTAGGAGTATATCATTTATGAAATTCAAATATAAGCTATTGGACTTAGAGAATTTGCTTTCACTATTGATTCACCAATGTATTAGTTATTTTGACATCTTTGTTTCAGAAGGGCCAAGCCAGGGATAAAATGAGAAAAAAAAATATTAGTGTGTACAGTCACTTGTTCTAGAGAAAAAAATATTTACCATGTAATAAGAAAACCAGTACTAGCATGAAATTAAGTACATTATTCCACAAGGTGTTGTTCCTACACGTTTAGCATTTTCAAGCAAGACACTCATAAATAATGACCAAGATTACAGCACTTTAAAAAAAAAATCAATAACTTTCTACTCTTGGCGCTAATGTTCAATTTGTACCATTAGCATCTCTTATGAAATATGATGCTGTACCCAAAAGCCATGGCTAAAAGCTTACTCATTTAAAAGGTGGGGGATTATATTTCTTGCCTGGGTGGAACAAGTAGCACTTCGAAGGGCGATCTGTTCTCACTGAACGTAGCTGCGCCACTTCTTTGACATCATCTTTAATTATAGATTGTAAATCACAGCCATGCAGCTGAATTTGCTGTATGCTCTATTTCTCCCTCTTTTTAAAGGTGATCATCAAGGACACCAGCCTTGTCTTGACTCCAGCCCACATCAAAGCATACATCCTCATGACTCTACAAGGATTAGAGTACATGCACCAACACTGGGTCTTACACAGGGTAAAGACAAAATATCCCATGTACACAGTTATGCTTCAAATGTTGCTCCAATGGAAAAATCACATATCACCAGTAAATTTTGTAATGCAGACAGCACTCTTTCTGGCTGTGTAATTGAAATGATAGCTGCTCAAGAAGACGGCGAAAGCATATTTAGAAGGAGCATAGGCATATAAACTGTTCTTCTTGACATTAGCTTGTTAATTTGCAGGATTTGAAGCCCAATAACCTGCTGCTCGATGGTAATGGAGTGTTGAAGTTGGCTGACTTTGGTTTGGCCAAAGCCTTTGGCAGTCCCAACAGGGTCTACACTCATCACGTTGTTACCAGGTGTGTGTTGTTGCATGGATAAGTCTCTGAGCAGGGCCAAAATGAAAGAAAGTTGACGGCAATTATAAAGGCTCGACATTCGATTGAGTGATTAAATAATTGGTTGAAGATAAATCTGTGACTAATTTACTATTAATTTTCACTGTCTGTGTTAACTCATTCACTGCCAGCCATTATAAAATGTACTGTATTTGTGAGTTATATAGCTGTCAATTTATTGACAAATTGCCTTGTAAGAATGGATCTGTAAGATCTTTAGCCGTCACTGGTAATGAATGAGTAAATTTACCAGATCTACAATGCTTGACAATTTAATTGTGTGTGTGTGTGTGTGTGTGTGGGGGGGGGGGGGGGGGGTGTAATGTGGCATGTAAACAATTGTTTGCCTATATGTGCCCTACAATTGGCTTCCGACCCATCCAAATCTTACCATGCATCTCATCCAAGATTGACGTTGATAGTGTCCAAATCAGCCACGAACCTACTGAGGATAAGTGATCTGGAAAATGGCTAGATGGATTTCATTACATTGTTGAGGTTTTCCTAATGGTGTACCAAAAGGTGTGTTTTTGCATGTTTGTTTTTAAAGATGTGTCAACTGTGTTTGTGCCACAAACAATTGTGTATCTTTCCTAGGTGGTACCGCTCTCCTGAGCTTCTATTTGGCGCCCGAATGTATGGAGTAGGTGTTGACATGTGGGCTGTTGGATGCATCCTAGCAGAGTTACTCCTTCGGGTACCCAAATATTTTATGGTAAAAAATGTAAAACATTTCATCTGTGATCATGTTTTTATGTGTTCTTTTTAATATAGTTACCATTTCTTGTTGGAGACTCCGATCTTGACCAGCTGACCAAGATCTTTGAGGCTCTCGGGACACCTACAGAGGAGATATGGCCGGTACGCATTGGTTTTGCCCATTTGGTCTTTCTTGTTTTTTTCCCGTAAAAATAATTGGTTGTATTTGTTTTGCTTTACAGGGAGTAAGTAGTCTACCAGACTATATGCCATTTAAAATATTTCCAGGCACACCTCTTGAGCACATATTTAGTGCAGCTACAGATGATTTACTGGAGTTGCTCCATGGCCTTTTCACATTTAACCCCTCAACTAGGACCACAGCTACACAGGTGATCTTGAAACTGATTTGTTTTAATAAAACATATCGAGGTGACATCTTAAGATTTCCAACTGTGGTGTAAAGCCATTATTTACCAGTGATACTCTATTGTTTACACATAACAAACAGGCTCTAAAAATGAAATACTTCAGCAATCGGCCTGGTCCCACACCTGGCCCCCAACTTCCTCGACCCAACTGCTCAGCTGAAATTCTGCGAGAGAAGGAAACGATCGGGCTCAAGAGAAAAATAGAAGGCCTGGAAACAAGCAGAGGTGGGTATATTACCAAATATTCATCATCAAACTGGGCACCCATCAATCATCATCCATTCCTCATTTTTTTTTTCCCCTCGCCATACTAAATCATGATTGTCAGTCCATCATCATTATCATGAAGGCACTTCAGTCAGCAAATTTCATCAGTCTGTTAAAAAAAAAAGCAAAAACACATCCTAGTCCTAAAAGATGAAAAATCCAATTAGATTAAAATGGTAAATGAAATGCACTAGATACCAGCGTATCCACAATTTTAATCAGTTTTAAGAAGTGTGGGCCTCTTTACACACACCCCAAAAATATCTATAATATATAGAAACTGAACAACACACAACAGTATTTGTATGTGTGTATGCATGTGTACATATGTCTAAGTTAATTATGAAATTGCAAAAATAATATAGATTCTTATTTTATTCCTTTCTTTAGGCGGACCATTTCTCAAACTTCTGAAAGTAGCTTTTCCCTATGTCAGATAATAACTATGCCTTATATATCATAAGTAGTCTTTAAGAACGTCAGAGAACCGCGCTTTGAAGACCAGCGCCAGTGTCCCATCAAGTGCTTGTTTCATGCGTCCTCATGGCAGGCTCAGCCTCTGTAGCGCTGGATTATTAATTACTTTTAGAAATACGCCAGCTTTCATGTTTATTTTTGTATTCAAATTTTAATTTGTTTTTAAGTTTCTATTTCATCCTTATGGATCCCAGGCCATGCAGGCAGTCTATCACTGCACTGATGAGGCATATTTTTGCATTCATTCATTCATTGTTTTTTAAACATCCATCCATCCATTTTCTCTTGGATGTGAACATGACACGTTTGAACTATGAGGCAGACATGATAACCAGTCTGGCACAAGTGCGAAACAGTCTTCCATCGTGCTGCTCCCAATAAAAAAATTGAAAAACTAGCACGCAAGTGCAAGTATAGGTTGAGCTATTCATTTTTCTTTCATTGGGATGTACTATCTGAATAACTTTTTATTTAGATACAAAACAAATAGCTATACCAATACATATTGCAAATCTACGCCTCATGCAGCGTTCGTGGGTCCGATTCAGGCTCTGGCCTTCCCGTATGAAGTTTGCATGTTCTCCATGTGCCCGCGTGGGTTTTCTCCAGGAACAATGTTTTCCTCCCACATTCCCCAAAACATGCATAGTCAGGGATATTGAACACTCCAATGAAATCAGCTTAAAACTTTTCCCAGGGAATCTGATGCTACTCTTATTTGCATTTTTATATAAATCTTTGCAGGGGGGCGACTAATTAACAAAATTTTGCCAGTCCATCATTCTTCATTACCCTGGTACCCGTCATCATTAGTCCGTAATATTTATACTGTAAGTTTGACGCTCTTCATCAGCAGAACAGCTGTCCATCAGCGACAAACTAACGGACTGTCTGTCAGTCCAGATGGAATGGAAACTTAATGAAAAGACTGACTATAACCTGAGCGAGCCTTCCAGTCATGGCTATTTATATCTGGCATATAAATCGGCCCATTGAAAGTAGCAATTCCAAAGGGTGTTGCCCGCACGTTTCATTATACAGTAGAGGCGAACACACACACACACACACATTTCTGCATTTTATAAGAGGATTGTGGGAAGGCGTGATTTGCTTTGGTGTTCATGGGAGGTTCAAAGCTTTTCCGTCTGCTCCTGGGCTTTTGAAAATATCTGGGTTGACTGTTCCTTATGCTTTCAGCTCTAGTAAATTCCCAAGAATTTGAAGACAAAGACTTTCTTGGTGCTTAAAAAGTACATTACTTGTTTCTAGTATGATTGTGTGCTGTTTAAGTTGAATGCAGACATTTTTGTTATTGTACTTAATTCTATGAATATTGTGTCTTTGATTTTCAGCTACTGTGAAGAAGCTGATATTCTAATCAGGTGTGCATGGCGCTGGGCCAACATGTAATGTCAAAGTTACTGGTGAATCTTGCAGTCCGGCAAGGGATGAACAGTACAACCTGTGGTCAACAAGCACTTCTGTAATGCCTGAACTCCAGCACACATCCTGTTGGATTCTGCCATTTTTGTGACAGAAAAATAGGACGACCGCAGCCCGAGCAAACCTACAGTTGTCCGTTTTGACAATATGGACAAAAGTATTGGTACATATAGAAGTGGTGTACTAAAAGCGGTTGGAAAAGAATTGTCGCTTTTTGATTTAAAACATTTGAGTACATTGAATCAAAGCAAATTGAATTGTTCCACTTTCTAAAGCAAATCGTTCTTGATTGGTTTCCACCCTACGTATTGACAGCAATAATAAATTGTCTTTTGAGAAGAGATGCACACTCCCAGTACTGGCCATTACCCACAAAAACCGCCCAAACGCCTCCCCCAAAAAACATCTGTAAGGGCACTGGTGTTGGGTGAGTGGCCCTTCCTCACACACTCTGTTCCTAGTTTGCCGCAACGATGTTTGCGGAAGTCAAATTCTTCCTCCCTATACTTCTCTGACCATGCATTTGTCGAATCTGTGTCAATCAGTACTTTTGTCCATATTTAATTATTCCATTTTTGTATATAAATCTAATAAATGGTGCAAATACACCCAAAAATGTTTCATGAGTTTTATATAATACGAACACAAATATATAGGAGTTGGGAGAATTCGAATTCTCAAATAAATATATATATAATATATATATATATATATATATATATATATATATATATATATATATATATATATATATATATATATATATATATATATGTATATATATATATATATATATATATATATATATATATGTATATATATATATATATATATATATATATATATATATATATATGTATATATATATATATATATATATATATATATATATATATATATATATATATATATATACATATATATATATATATATATATATATATATATATATATATATATATATATATATATATATATATATATATGGCAAATGTGTCCTGCAACCAAGAGTAATGGTGACAAATGTGTAAATGTGGAACAAGTTCATAATGGACAGTTGATTCGAGGCTGGCATTAGCCCAACAAAGTGTTTTTTTTTTGTTTGTTTGTTTTTTGGATGGACCTTAATTCCTCTAATTTCCATCACGTATAGCACTCTTAACAAAATTAAAACCTTATGCATTTCTTGTGCAAATTATTTGATAACACTTTTCAATGCATGATAAAATTGCTAAAAAGCCAACCTTAGTCCTATCTATTGCATTAGTGACCCTTGTTTAAGGGTGTGGTGGCCATGAGAAATTTCTGGAAAAATGGATTTTCTTAAATGTCTGATCTAGTCTGGTAAAACATCCACTCTCCATTCCTCTGTCGCACTTTGGCGACCATGATGAGGGCACATGGCATCGAAAAAAAAAGCTACAATGTGAAGATTGAGTGGTGTAAATTAATAGGAATGGGCCCTATATTTTGGTAAAAGATAAAAGCTTGACTATGTCAAGCAACATTGAGTGTCCCATATTCAAACACAGCTTGGCCGTTCTCTTTAACATGACTGATTAAATTCAGTGTCAACTTTTGTTACCATAGAAGATATTCTGCTGCCCTTGTGGTCTACGCTTTTCCCTGATTAAATAATGATAACCACAGAAATGGCACCCTTGTTAACTGTTGGCATATTTGTTAACAAAAGCTGACATTAATTTATCCAGACCTGAAAACGAGCTGATGAATTTCCATCAAAAATATGGATCGTAATGATTGTTATGAATTTCCTATTAATGTGGAACAAGTGTAATTTGCGAGAATTTCAGTCGTCTAGTTTGTAGAAAACGAGTTCGACGTTTTAGTGATTTCTTTGATCAACGCCCGTCCGTGTGAAGCGTTATTGTGGGCTACCTTTGAAATGTTACACATTCTCCCATCGCGCGCTCTGACATCTGATGGATGATGTTCGGCAAATCTCACAAAATCCCTAATCATATATAGAGGTTGCTCTGTGCAATATTGATTCATGGAGCTGCATTACTTCACCCATCTCATGGAAATGGACACTTTGGAAATGTCAGCGAGTGCGAGTAAAACAAAACGCCCTCAACAGCGAGCTCGCCCACAATGCTACCAGGTCAGTCTTTTTAGTCCCCCATGTCTTCTACCGCTCCTCATCAGAAGACGATTTAATTAAAATGGAAGTAGTGACAGCTACAGCAGCCCACAGATCAGGTCGCAAGATGATCACTTCCAGCACTCGGCGTCCTCTCTTGCCACATATTTTCAAACGTAACATTTAAACTTAGGTCCCTTCCAACTTCGCCCAAGCAACAGTTGCCCGCAATGGCAAGCATACTACTGCTAACAGGATCAACATGATATTAACACTGCTTTCAAATAACGTATGTTATTTATTTTTATGTCTTCAGTTAATACTTTTAGCCGGGGCTGGCTCACCAGGCAAAATGGGCCTAATGCCCCTAACACGAGGGGGCGCCGGAAAAAAATAAAATAACTGAAAATTAAAATTAAATAAAAAAAAAACATAGCCGCAAATCCTCACTAGGGTCGCTGGCGTGCTGTTTACTAGAGCTGGGCAATGATACCGATGTATCGATAAATATTGCAATTCGAAGTGACGCAAATGCGTATTGCAACACAACATTCAGTTATCAATATATGGCTTCTAAATATTGAGACGCCTTAGTTTAAACATATGTCATAAATTCGTTATAGCAAAATATTTGAAAAATTAATTATAACTATAAATTTCTTTTTTTTTTCTTTTTAATTTCTTTTTGGTTTCCCTCCTCTGTTCGCTCAACAAGTGGCGTCACGGATCTGGTGGGTTCGGTTTATGATCCAAGAGCAAAAATGGCTGACCAAGACCAAGTCGAATATGAAGTTGTAGGCAATAAGAGGGCAACATCACCCATCAGCAAATGTTTCAGCCTCAAAAAAAAAAAAAAAAAAAAGACAGATAACAGCCGTGTGTTTTTATTGTGAACATATGTGTATGTAAAATTGGTAAACGACTCAATTTGACAACGCACATGCAATGTCACCATTCAGCCACAATAAACACGTCCAAAGTAAGGTCCAGCACAGACAATAATATTTAAATTATTTGCATAAAATAATTGAAACTGGCAGCAGTAAACCATCCATAAGCAGCTGCATCGCCAAAATTATACTGGGACACATGCCCCAATATAGAGGTGCTGTGCCCCAGTAAAAATTGAATCAAAAGTAAAACCACTTGTATGTCTGTATTCACTCCACATAAACAATGCACACATGGCTAATTAATATGGTAATTTATTCCAGCTGACAAAACTTCCTGGTCAGCCAGCAAGTGAGCGAGAGAGAGAGCGAGCGAGCGAGAGAGAGGAGCAGGTGAAGTTGGTAAGTTTAGCCAACAACAATGTTTTAAAGAAAGAAAGAAAACAAAAAAGAAAAAGAAGGCCAGATCTGTAACTTCTGCATTTGAACTTTGAACTGTAGAGAGATAAATCTTAGGTCAAAATTGCAATTTAGAGGCAGTGTTTTTTGATTAGCCTTTAAATGGCAATGAAACAAACATGCAGTATTTTAGCATTGCAACAGGGTAGGGACTCACCCCTACATTTGAACAATCCAAAGGTTAGTGTACAAAGATCAGGATCCTGGGCCATTTTGTCCTCTAAGACGTTAGTCGGTACTTCTCAACCCGCCAAGCAGATAAGACAAAACGGCGTTGATTTTCTTTCAGCCTAGTTTCTTATACAATTGTCCAAATTGTTGTTGTCATCCCCTCCCCTCCATCTTCAGTCCACAAGGATCAGCAATCAAAGGTCCTTCTTCGGCTTTCGTCTCCTCGTCCTGTAAACACTTGACATACAGCCTAAACAAAGACTTGCTTATCCATATTAGCCGAAATCAAAATGAACTATCCTTGAAAAAGAAGGAAAAAAAAGGCTTCAAAAGGATTCACTTGCCCCAGAGGTCGATCCAGAATCTGGTCTTTGCTGGGGGTCGACTTAGGGATGTTAAATATGGTCTTACTGACATTCGCCCCGTTTTGCCCGATCCCGGTCATGCTGTTATTTCACCGCTCAACAAAGTCGTCAGATGTCGCTTCTTCGGTCGTGCTAGCTGGCTTTGTTTTTCTTTCAACTGATGGCACGCCATCAAAACTGACAGGTGCAAACGTCAGGTTATTGAACTAATGATCAATTCCTTCTCCCGTACCAGCTTCACAGAATGACTCTGACATGCACTGAGTTATTCGAGCCAACAAAGTAATCCTCGACTTTAATGTCCTAGCTGCATCGCAGATATTCACCCGTCTGGTCTGCTCCACTTGAGTGGTCTTCCAACTCGCTTGAAACTCCTCAAGTCTCCACTTTACTCCACTGGAGTTGACTGTTGTATGTGCTTGTAGAACTAAATAAAACAGATCAGCACACAAAATGGATAAAGAACTGAAATGTTTACTAGATGTATCTGAAATAAACAGTTGCATTTAGGTGCAGTACAGTGAATTGTACTTCATAGGGTTTTCTATCTGTTTTGTAACTATAGCCGTCACCATATAGGTTCTATTCTGCTCATCATGCTCATCATCATTTTTGAGTAGTCATTGACTGCCAGGCAATTAAGATCTCATACTTGATGGGGAGCATTGGTACTGTCCCCAAATTTAAATCCCACCAGATGTGCAGTGGATGGGGTTCGTTGACTTTTTCGAGCATCTTGAAAATAATGAGACCCATGGACCATATACAAAACGAACAACTGTGACCAAGTTTTTGAGGCATTTGTTTGAGCCTTTTTTTTTTTAAATCGACTTGTAAATTTCGAGGGACTTGATAATGGTCACAAAATAAACAAATGCACAAGTAAAATCCGAAAATGCGTGCTTAGGTTCTGTACAGCATAGGGTAATGTAACCGCGGCGTTTGTTTTCCTTCAAGATGGGGGTGTTCAGTTTGTGAGCGGAAGAGAGGAGGTACAGACAGTGTAGTACAGTGGCGATATAGCGAGGAAAGGCGGGCGTATGGGGGGAGCTGTGCAGGAGCCGGAGGACAACACAACCAACCGTCTGTCTGCTCTTCCATCGCGTTCGTTGGCGTCTTCATGTCTTTTTGTTCCGTTTCCATTACACAGCTAGCGCCGTGCCCTTATTCCTTTCTCTGAAGCTAATTGTCCTGCCTCCATAGGATGTGCACCCCGTGTTGTATCTCGCAGGTAAGGAATAACGCTTTTATCCTATTGTCGTGTTGGATGTTTCTTCTTGCGGTTGTATGTGACAAATCGAGCAGTATCAGCTGCGAGCTTGGCGTTGTGGTTTACGCCTGATGTTCTCATTCACGCCTTCGCCAGGGATCATTTTCGGGTTTCCAAAATGGTTAGTTACCGTTAACAATAAATGCAGTTACGACCTCTTTGTTGTTGGGTCTTTGGTGCACATTGATGGTCAACAAAGCAGCAGCGAGCTAGCCAAACATCGGTTAGCAAAAATTGCTATTAAATAATATTTCGTCATTGACCGTCTGAGCAGATGTTAAATAAAGAAGGGGTAATTGCTGAATTTCTATCCGACAAAATGAGTTGATGTGGGGTACTTTCTCCGTGTTGCGATTACTGTGTTCCATTTGCGATTACTGTACTCCAGATGAATTTCTCCAGCGGCTGACATATTTGCTGTTCGTCATTACAGCTCAACATATGGGTCACTTTTCCACTCGATACGTTGTGTACCATCTGAATCGTCATTTTGACAAATTTACACTTCTCTAGCGCCTTCATGATGATCGACAATGTAGTTTTAAAAGCGGAAAAATGTACAATCAATTAATAATTGCGAACCCATTAAAACTATCATTATCTGCAAATGCTCTTCAAACCATTGTTAGTTGTACGGTAATCATAATTATTCTGTGCACTTCATTGGCTATTATGTATTTTTATCATCAGTATACACATAAGTTTGGAAACAGCTTGAAAACCCAAAAAAATTTTGACATTTTATATTAATTCTGATGTAATCAAGATCTAGAATATACAGCAACACACAAGGAATAGTTTGCTTAAATACAATATCATTCAAACCAAAATATGCTGTAGATTTCTGATTCTTTGATGCAAGCACCCTTTTGCCAACATGGCAACTTTTTCGGGAAAAACTCTTTGTTTTATCAGCCTTTTTTTTTTTTTTTGGTGATGATGGTTTATGAGCTGGAACAACTTTCATTTCATTGCTGTGCATTGGCAAGTGTAAATAGCTTCAGTTTCTTGACCTCTTACAGTAAATTGTTTGAATCGTAATGAGCACATTATTACAATATTAATATTGGTACGCTCAGTGGGCCATATTTGTATTTCCCTGCGGTGTATTATGGTCGGAAAATTTCTCGCATTGAAATGGGCTGGAATTGCCTCAAAGGACGGTCATCGCATGTCATTCAACATTCCTATTCCCATGTACAGTATAGGGCAGCAGAGTGAACCCGTGCATACTTGCATAATAGTTCTTAGGTTTGTGTTCCCAATTCCAAAATCATGCACGATAATTTATTTGAACACTTTGTAATTCACTGGTGCGATGGTTGGTTGGCTCTAGTATAAGTGTCCAGTGATAGGCTGGCGCCCATTCAAATGTGTACAGTGCCTCATGCCGAAAGTCCTATTGTATGGATGTCAGTTTATCCTCAACGTTTAATGAGGATAAGCGGTATAGAAAGTAGAACGATGTACGTAGCGTGGCGGCACAAATGTATGTCTTGTAGCTGAAATTAAAAGTCACATGCTTCCATTTTGTGGGAAGCACATCTGCTCCATAAGATGCCACGTTAACCAAATGCTGTTTTTGTTCTCTCATTCCACATGCTGTTTTTCCTAAAGCCAAGATGTTGAAATGCTGCCAGAGTATCTTCTCATAGCATTTACAAGGCACTGTAATCCCGATCTTGCTTGGTACACTGTCATTTTTTGAAAGATTAAGTCTCTGTTTTTATTGAAAATGGTAAATGCACTGTCGTGTTGACATCTAAGCAGCCAAGCGCGCGCACACACATACACACACACACACACACACACACACAATGCTGACCAACCCTTTCCCCAGCTTGGAGATTTTGTCCACTGGCTCTTTGCTGAGTTGCTCTGCCTAGGAATTTAATTACACAAGCACATCGCTCATCTCAGGAAAACTGTTGTGTTTCCTGCTTGCTTCAGTGGCAGGGAGATGTGGAAAACTGAAGTGGTTACAAGAAAAAAGGAGATGGGGCACACAGTGAGATTAGTTTCCTTGGTACTGTAGCTGTCCTGGTGGGTCTCTAATCTTTATCCCAGACAACCGATTTGGCCATTTTGTGTCTAATTAACTTTGCTCTGTTTGAAAATGTGTGCCCATTGAGGTTTCAAAGGGCCCAAATTCGAGTGTGGTCTGTTCATTTCCTCTTAGGCCCTCAAATGGATATTTAAGAAGTGGGGAGCAGTGTTTAGTTTGGAAAAAAGGAGTGGTCATAGTGTGGGAGCAAGTCGCTCATTACATCTCAGTGGGATTGGAGATGTCCGCCATGTTGCAGAGAGGTAGGGGGTAGGCTTTTGCCCAATCTTGAGTTTGGTCCAAAGAGCTGTGAGCATTGGCTTATGTCTCTGAAGGACAGCAATGAAACCATGTGGAAGCATGTAAGCTGAACAGCTAGGCTACATGGCTGCCTGGCACAGTACATGAAGACAGAGATATTGGACTTTAGATACACATTAAGCACATTCACACTTTTGTAAAATTGTGCAAAAGGGGTCACCCATCTCTTTGAAACTAAAGTTGGCTTCTTTCTAACCCTATCTTTGTTACAAGGAATGTTAAATATTGGTAAAATTACACATTAAATGTCAGCCTGAAAGTACACTTTTTTTTTTCTACTGCTGGTATTGTTGCCAAGTTTTGCAATTGTGCATCACAGCTGCTGCAGTGCTACAAGTGTAACAGCTGAGCCAGAAAATCTTTTTTGATGAGCAGTAAGTCGCTGGACTTGCAAAATTATCACCCCGATTTAAGAGTTTGGCTACAGTACCCTCTATCACTGATTCACTTTGTGTTGACCACATGATTTAAGTATAGTAAGCCCGGTGTAAAATGGATTATATGATTCAAGAAGTGTTAACATGAATTCAAACTCATACTGCAATGTAGTAAATTACTTTAATCACCTGTGACTAAAATGCAACTAATGAGCTGGAAGTGCTCACACAGACTGAAAGCCTTGACTAGACTGCTCAAACTGTATGCTCACATCAAGGCTTGTTGACCTAAAAGACATACTATATTTTCTAAAATGGACTTTTAATTGCTTTCATGCAAATAGTTTTCTGAGATGCCTCCCAACCAATGTTAGAAATTAAGCAACCAAACAAATCTTTTGCAAACTGCCTGTTTCAGATAGTGGGTCTTAAGCAAGTCGTTCTAAATGAATTAATTTGGAAATCCACAAATTGGCTAATTAACACCTCCACCATTTTGTCTACCCTTGAATTGTCAACTTGGGCAAAGTCAACGATCAAAAGATATACTGAAGTAACAGTTAAGACTGTATAGATCATGTCAATGTTAAAAAGACACACAAGTATGGATTAGCATTAGCTGAAGTGGTAACGTACAATGATTGGGACTTACTCAAATGTTGTGCGAAGTCATCACCCAGTAGGGAATGGCTATTTGTATTTACTGTGGCTTTACATTTTAACTAAAGATGTTTGATGCCATTTTTTTTTGAGCGGTAACAGTACAATACCTAACTCATGAAACGTAACCCATTCTGAAGTTTTTCCAGTATTTTCCCATCCATCCACCCACCCAAACAGTTGTCATGCCAATAAAAGCTAGCCACAACATTGGCCGTAGTATAGAGGAGGCATGATAAGTTGTGGCTTAATCGAATGAGACTGAGCCACCCCTCTCAAAAGGGCTAATTCATGCAAGATGAAACCATTAGAATGAAAAGTACACTAGGTCTTGATCCTTGCGGTTATTTGACCTAAGCATTACAAACATGCTTCAAAGCCACCTATGAACAGTTTGAAACTGTGAGTAAATTTGCATAGTATTTACTTGAAGTCCTGTAGACATGTGTGTTTGCTCACCAAAACCAAATCAGTGGTTTTATTGTTTTAATATACTACCGTTAACTGATTTTTACACATGAATTGTGAAGCTGTTGTTTGATATTGGCTGTGTGAGGTTGTTACATTTTTTTGTTTAGCGAGCCTCTTCTGTTTGCCACGGACACAAACTCGTAATTTGTACTTTGCTTGTAGCTATGGGCTGTATTTGCCAAGAAAGGGGTAAAGACTTGGTTTGTATAGAAAACAGAGCAGTGATACATTTTTGCTGTGTGTACACAGCTGCCTGGACATAGAGACAATGGTGGTGTCACAGTGTAAAGCGACTCGGAGTAAGTCTCACACTGGGAAGGGAGGGTATGCCATGAATCGTTAGCCATTGTCATTAATGTCGTTCCTTTACCCCGCTTCCCCTCAACCACTTTCTACTCACTACTCTTCTGTAATTTGAGACAGCGGGGTGTGGTGAGAGTTTCGTCTGAACTGTTTCTGTCTTGTGATTCAATCCAGTCAAGCGTTATTCTACTATCGATAAGATCTTAGAACAAATTCCTAAACTATTATTTTATAGTAGCCTAATACTACGTAATTGGATGGAAGACAGACTAGCATTGCATACTTTTTAAAAAACATGAATTTGGATTCAATCCCACTGTCAGCTGCGCTATTTATTTTTGAAAACACAATAATTTGTTCGTTTGTAGAAAAACACAACAAAGACACAAAGATAATTTTGCTTGTAAGGAAAACGGAATAAGACTGGTGGACAGTCTACCCGTCATTCCGTTAAGCTCTGCTTTTTTTACTGAACACAGTAGCTCCTAAACAAGATTGCATAGAGGCGTGGCTAAATGCTTTGCAAAACATTTATGCCTCTCATATGTTATGCAAGGCATTTTTGCTTAATAATTTTTTTGCTCAATTATCAACTCTCAGCGGCTGTCAGCTTGCGTCAGTTGCGGGTTTGATAAGGGTCTTCTTGGCCTCAATGTGTCTGTCCAAAGCCGTCTCCACTTCACTGCAAGCAATCTCTAATATGTTTGGGAAAATGTACAATCTCCCACTGCAAACAGCACAGCTGACCCATTTTTCCCTGTGTTTTTTTGTTTGTTTTGTTACGCCATACTAGAGACACCAACCTATTTTAGAGCGATGACAAGATTGTCTGCTCACCTGTGTGCTTCAGTTTGTTTTGGCTCCTCATTCTGTGAATTTTTATTTATTCGGGAAGGGGGGGCATGGAGATAGGATGGTACATACTACTATAGGAGCGATGATAATCGTCCTGTAATTGCTGTGCGAGACAGCACTGCTCTCATATTGGCTCGAAGATGTCTACATTTTATGCCTTGATTACTGAGTTGTTCTAAGTGCCGAATAGAATAGAACAGAATAGAATGACTTTATTGTCATTGCACAGGTGACTCTCTCATCAGACCACAAACTTAGTAGCAATGACTGAGATACTGTATTTCCTGAAGCTGCTGAGGAGCTCTCGGTCTATGAGGTCAGTTTAAACCAGATAATTTAATATGCAATCAAAGGGCAGATAAATACAACAAAGAGTGTCGTGAGAGGAAAAAGTGTGTGTGTGTGTGTGTGGGGGGGGGGGGGGGGGGGGTAAAATGGAAGATAGCCAGTTTCTTCTGGGTTGGAGATGACAGAAATATGACAAATCATTTAAGGGAAAAATGATTTCTCTAGTCATTTGAGACAGTTGTGAGACTATTGGCTCATTTTCTGAGCTTACAGATCTTTTTGTGGGATGGCCAGAGTAACATGACAAGTTGGGGGGAGGGGGGGGGGGGGGGGTTGCTATGGACATTGAAGTAGGAACATATGTCAGAGACACGCTGACCACCTGTCGAAATGTTGGCAGGACAGACAGGCGGTTGTCCAATTTGCCAGTGTTGGTTGCCTTGGATACTCCTTTTTTGTTTCGGTGTCTAAAAGAATTTCTTTAGACCCTCTTCTGGTTCTGCCCTTCTCCCTCTCTCACACTTTTTAGAGTATGTCATCTGCCCACACACAGTGTGGAGCTCACTGGTGAAACACCCCCTAAACTAATGAAATACAAACACACTCTCTGTGCCATGCCCTTTTTGTTTCCTGGTTAATTCCACTCTGTAATGCCTAATTAATCGCCCTTTGAGGAGGATGTGGGTGCAGAACCATTATCCCATTGAGCAGCATAGAGGAAAATGCTGGCCATGGGAGCTCAAGTATGTTGACACGGCCTTGGGAGGAGCTGAGGGTCCAGCCCGGAAATTTGCCAAGTCCTACCAACCTTGTGGCCTGAAGCACACCGGCTAAATGTTCTATTTAAATGCCACAAGACAGCAAAATGAGTAGGTTGAAATGTAGGTCACAATCATTGGGAGCGACAAAAATTTAGAATTGGAGTTGTTCATGGTCATATTTCCAATAGTTTTTTTTTTTTTTTAAACAAGGAAAACAGACTTGATCATGTTTCTTCATCCAAGAGGAGTATCTGTTATCTACAGTACACCAGGTCTACTTACCATGAAAACAATGGCGGTTTGCATCAATTCCATATGGCTATTCTTACAGTTTATCCATTCTTTGATGATATCTTGACCCTAATTGTTTGCTGGTATAGTGAGCAAAACAGAACCCTTTTAAGACCATTTTGCCGAATACCTTACCTAAGACATCGTAGACATAGCTCCTTGCACTTTGATGAAGACTAATATTATTGCCATGGCTGCAAGGCAAAATGAATATACAGGATCCTGCACGAATCAGCACCTCAAGATTGAATTCTTGTTTCCGCGTAACCAGGGCTATTTAACCACGCATATTCCCCCCTCTTTGTGTCTGATAAAAATCTGTCCACATGACTTAGTTTATTGAAAATGGCTGCTACACAAATCTGCGTTGTGACGTTGTATTCGTTTTCAAGCATGCCAAGCCATTGGTAGTTGCACAGAACCACCGGCCTTCGAGAGCTTCAGCAGGCCTAATTGCCTTAAAATGAATGTCAAAGCATAAGCAATAAACGAGATTCCCAACAATGCATGCCGATTTTGTGACCCCTGAAGTGATGGAATCCAATCATTTGATAGCAAACTGTCCAGAAAGAGTAAAATGGATGCAGATGGAAGGCAGTTTCAACAAACATGACCCCCCCCCAAAAAAAAAAAAAATAACTGTCTTCTATTGTTGTGAGGCAGTGTCAGATGTCAGAGTACAGTGTCTGTGTACAGTATTCTGATGCCAATCATAGAGGTAAATATGCCAAAATAAGATAAGCTTTTAAGAAAACCAACCAACTGTCCATTTACTAAGGTCAAACTGCAATGGCAGCAGAACATGTTCTTAAAAAACACAATCAAAACTAAAGCGGCTATTAAAACGTGATTATACAGTAGCTTAAGAAGTTGTTTGAGCTTGATCGAAAACTAGCATGGTCTGCCAGTTAAAAGTAGAAGTTGATTGCAGGGCCTCACATTAAGGCTTGTTCTGCATGCTGCGGGAGAACTGAGAAAATCAGGGTGGGGTGACTCCAGCAACTACGAATATAGAACCTTCTGGTTCCCAAATAGAACACCGAGCCTGTCTTTATGCGGTAGCAAAATATGCCTTTTGTGTCACTCTGCTCTGCGTATCAAATTAGAGACTTGTACAACATAGGGACTAGTGAGTTTTGAGAAAGTTGCCTCTTGTCTAGCAGAGCACAATAGGGAATGTTAAGAAAAGTCAAACTACTAGCCTTCATCACTTTCACTTTTTTTTTCTATTTTGAAACCTTTTTTTTTTAAAATTCTGAACAACTTTTGACAGGTTTTTTTTAAAAGGTTAGTGTACCGTATCTACTGTCCTGACCAAATGGTTGAACACATCTTCTCATTCAGCGCGTTTTCTTTTTCATGACTATTTACATTGCAGATTCTCACTGAAGGCAGCAAAACAACAAATTAACATGCATAGTTATAATAGAAAACGCGTTTTATATTCTTATTTTTTACCCTTGACATTCCTCGATGAACTTAAGAGGTAGTCACATGAAATGGTTTTCACTTCACCCGTGTCTGTTATCAGGCTAAATTGGTGGAATTTCTTGCTCAACGGTGTTGGAACCTTCACTTGTGTTGTGTGGAATTCAGGTTATTACACAACCAACAATTGGGCAACTCTTAAAAGTCATATTATGGACAACTGTTCAAATTTGCATTATGGTAAGAACCAATCAGATAACTTATTTAAAAAATGAGAAGTTATGTCCAAACCTTTGTCCTTTATTGTGCCGTATATGACTTAGTTTTATAATTTAACACAAAACAAAGCTTTTGTTGAAATTCTTCATTTGCTCAGTTTGACATGAATCATTGTTATGTGAGTACACATGACTTGCAAGTGTGCTAATGTCTAATCTATGTGTTCACTCCCTTCTTTCCTCCACTGCAGCTGGCCTGCTGCTGTGGCTCAGCGGCCTGCTCGTGCTGCTGTAGCTTCTGCCCTAAGATCAAACAGTCCACAGCCACCAGAATCATGTACACGCTCTTCTTTCTTTTGGTCACCATCGTCTGTGTCATCATGATGTCCCCCACGGTGGAGGAAGAGATGAAAAATGTAAGTATGCATAAACACAGACATTTAAGATCATCACCCCAAAAAATGCATTCACTGAAAGAGAATCACGTAAGAGATTTTGAGCCACAAGTCTTGGGTCACTTATTCCTGAAATTAACTCATTAAAGAACTTAAATTATCCATCCATCCATCCATCCATCATCTACTGCTTTATCTAAAGTCGGGTCGCGAGGGCAGCAGCTTCAGCAGGGAAGCCAGACTTTCCTCTCCCCAGGCATTTCGTCCAGCTCTTCAGGGGATCCCAGGTGTTCCCAGTTACCCAGTATAGAACTGTTAAATGTTCTATCTATCTATCTATCTATCTATCTATCTATCTATCTATCTATCTATCTATCTATCTATCTATCTATCTATCTATCTATCTATCTATCTATCTATCTATCTATCTATCTATCTATCTATCTATCTATCTATCTATCTATCTATCTAATCTATCTCTATCTATCTATCTATCTATCTATCTATCTATCTATCTAATGGCTTGTTGTCTTGTATTTTTTTATTGTTCATGTGGCATGTATCCTTTTTAAAAATGTTCAGCTGAGTGAACATATGGAAACAACCTTCTATTGAGGATGGTAACATCATTGCACTATAGTTTTTGTCTCATGTTTTCAGCCGGCGTGTTTGTTTCATTTTTCAGTTAGCCATAATTAGAATGACTCGCTACAGTGTAACACCTTGTTAGAATAGGAACCCGTCAAGGCCAATCGAGGCAAAACATGCCGTTTGATATCTTCACGTAGTGCTTGCTGAGTTCACCTCCTCCCCCCCACACAGGCACACAATAGTTTCTTACAATTGTCACTCAGTGGGAAGTTCCCAGCTATAAGGGCCACCATTGTACTGATGAGGGCTGTGAGGTTTACCGCAGTTTGAAACATAGTGACCCTTCCTTTTTTAATGGACATGCAAACATGCTCCTCAATATGAGAAATTTACTTTGTGTTAATCTGACATGCTGATAACTCAATCTGCTGGTCTGTCATGATGGCTGACTAAATATCTTTTTTTTAAGAGTCTCCAAGGATATTGTTTTTTTTTTATCTTTGGTCATCTATGTTGAAGGCCACAATAAATACTTATCAACACTCCTCTTCTAAATTTGATCAGGCATTTTATGATGGCAGTATCAACATAGTCCTATCGTGTTTCACTGTGTTTTTCGATGAAGTTCCCTGAACTTGCAGTTGTTCATTCATCTCTGTCTCCTCTTTGTAGACTCTGAATCTGTAGTGTAACATTCAAACAGCCAGCAGCCATCATTTTATGAAAGTAGGAGAAAAATCAGGCTTTTTTTTTTTTTTTTTTTTTTTTTTTACCCCTTAAGAGGCATGTTGCTCAAAATAGACGCTATTGGCCCGTTTCACTAAGGCCTAGACAAACATGAGTGGAGGTAGCGAGATGTGGGTGGCTGGAAGTTTCAATGCAGCAGTGAGCTAATCCAGTTTGGCTTTTTGTGCATTTCACCTCTTAGATCCCCTTTTACAGTGAATTGTGTGAGAAGATGAATGCAGGGAAGAACTGCAAGACCCTGGTTGGTTACTCTGCTGTCTACAAGGTGTGCTTTGGCATGGCCTGTTTCTTCTTCATCTTCTCCATCTTCACCATAGGCGTCAATAACAGTACTGGCTGGAGGGCAGCCATACATAACGGGTAAGTATTCTTTGGGCAGTTTGACTCAAAAATTTACATTCGGGCATGTGAATGGACATTTCAGGCAAGTCACAATAGGTTTCCCCTTCATCCAAAGTATTGCACCTCAGGAAGAACTGACACATCTTTTTGCTATATTGTTTGTCCTAACTAGGGTTGCAGGTGTGCTTGAGCCTCTGCTAAATGGCATTGGTCAAGAGGCGATGGCAAAGCCTGTTTCAGTCGCTAGCTCGTCTACGCACTCACATTCCCATCTTTGGACAATATAGAGCAATCAATTAACGTAATATCTACCCCACTGAGATGTTTGCGAATGTTGACGAAGGCAGCGTATGCAGCGAATGCCCATTCGCATAAGCGATTTGTCAGGGTTTGTTCAAGATTGCATTTGTTTTTAAGATGATCTTAAGACATTCACAAACAACCAAGACTTTCAGAACAGTTAAGACTGTTTCAGAACGTCTTAATAGAAGAATAGAAGAAAAGAGGAGAAGGCCATCCTTGTATAGCTGATATACAACAAATTTGGGAGCACTACTCCAATTGGTGCATATTTAATATATACAGTATGAACAATAAATGTAGAATTACATATCACAGTGATGAAGTTGGAGATGGGGCTTGGTGTGCAGTAGTGGTGTATAATGAGTACACTAATGGACTTAGTTCACAACTTTGTGGTTAGCCAGTGCTGAGTGTTTTTTGCGTGGGATGAATTTGACAGATTGTGGACAGTCTATTAGAAGGTTTTTCATCCACCTGCAGCTAGAAGTGGGCAGGACAAGGAGGGAGCGTTTGTTTATGAGAATGTCCAGTGTTTCTTCAGGGCCAGCGGCTTTCCTGGAATCTCTGCTGTTTTTCCGGAAGTTCAGAAACAGATTTGCGAACATGAACAAAACCTGACAAGCTCAAAAGAGCCGCCTCCTTTGCCGACACATGCCAATGTTCGACCCTCTGTCTGGGACACCGACTTCACTTTGCAAGGATTACAAATGGTTTCCCATATTTGAACTCATGGTCTCACTCAAGCGCTGGGAGACCACGTAAAGTCCACCATACCACCAATTGACAGAGAGGAAGAAAGAAAAAGCAAGGGAAAACAAATTAAGAAATGATGGCTCAAAGGAGGAGGGATGCTACGAGATCTCGTGTGGCGAGTTCTTGCGAGATTAGAACGCCACAGGATTTCTCATCCTTGAACAGCACACAATCTATTTTCTTTGGCTGTTTTTCAACTTCTTGAGCTACAAGTGCAACGGAATACACAGGACTATAAGTCTGAAACGAGCCCTTGAGTAATAAGCGGGTATCCGGGGCAAGGAAAAAAAATGCCTCGAGGACATTGAACGAGTAGATGTCAGGAAAAATAGGTCAAGCCATTTGCAGCAGTGGTCTGCTTGACTGGTAAACAAGTTGCCTATGCGGTGAGAAGGTCATCTTCATCATGCCAAATAATATCTGGACACAATTTCTTTGATATGCTCTTATTTCAAAGTTGCTCACAGCAGTATTGTACAGCACCTGTTTCCAGCTTCTAGCAAGCGTTCCATTGACTGTGGGTTGGAGAAAGCAGTCAATACTTTTGAAAGGCAGTTTAATAAACGTAAATACTTGCACACTTTGTTGCTGACAGCCCAACACATTTGCTGTTGTCACTGATCACTTTTTAACACACCAGGCTAACTCAAATGTTTTTTTCCTGTTTGGTTTTTACCTATTATATTTGCATTCATATTTATCTCATTGTTTTAGGTTCTGGTTGCCAAAATTCATTTTGCTTGTGGCCAGCTGTGCAGCAGGCTTCTTCATTCCAAAAGAGGAAATTTTTCTGGAAGGTAAATGATTACCGTCTATAATTTTCTTGATTTTTACCACCTTTTAGAGGAATGCAGTACTGTATGTTGCTGTGTTTATTATTAAGAGAAATGCTTTAGCATGTTGCACTGACACATCTCCTGTGTAGCACTACTTTGTCCAGCAAAGACCATCTTAAAGTTGAAGTCCAGTCTTTAATTTTTCCAATCTGAATTTAATTTCCAATAATATGTTCTATGCGCCCCCAATAGTCTCAACATGGCATTCTGAGGATCGTAATACTATATCTGTGGAGTATGAATTGAGCAGCAGAATCCTCCCATTTTTATCCATCTTCAGGAGTAACTTTATTTGCCACTTTTTATCACATGAAAATGACATTACAGTTGCTTAGGCTCAGGTAACCACCAACCATCACCTGTTTTCTGCATCCTGGCTTATGTGGTTTGCAACCTGAGCAGTGATTGTGGTGATTGCGGTGTCCATCCATCCATTTTCTGGAGCCATTTAGCCTCACATGGGTCACAGGCATGCTGGTGCCTGACAGGCAGTAGGGGGGGGGGCACGGACGGATGTGCTAACCACTGCCCCACTGAGCCACCAACTGTGGTGTCATTTCTCATGAATGTAATTTTAATCAGAATGTTGTGTTTAGACTAGTGAGGGCATACATAACATATTACTCGGAACATTTTTTTTTTTTACTTGACCCATAAAACAGTTTTTTTTTTTTTTCTATTGCATTTGTTTTTTCCAGATTTTTACAAAAATAATTTTGCACACTAACCACGCTTTCAAAACAATGCCAAGTTAATGCACGTCTATCATAAAATCAGATTCTTTGGTTGTCTCTTGGAACATCATATGTAAATTGTGGTGAACCGTTGATGTTAGCATAAATAATTTACTAAACGATTCACATTTCCCCTCCAGTGTGGCGCTATATTGGAGCTGCTGGCGGCTTCGTCTTTTTGCTGATCCAGCTCATGCTGCTGGTGGAGTTTGCCCACAGATGGAACACAAACTGGTCAGTCACTCTGGCCGGCGTTTGGAGGCACACAATGCTACCTCTGTGTTACTTTAGGAGAAATTGAGGGGGTGGAACATACTTGTTTTGTGGGTTTATGTCAAGAAAAAAAAGTTGCGCGGGAGAGTCTTGTGGCCGTGTTTTTGTTGTTGTTATTGTTGTGGGAGCAGGGATCTGGGCAGCAGGTGACCACTGTCCAAATTCAATGAATGTGCACTGACTTGCCTTAAGCCTTAAGGAATGACCTATGGGATCTTTCTGTCTTTGGTTTATTTCTTCAGGACCCTGTTGGTTTTCTCAGCTTTTTTTCCCTTTTAATTTTATTTTTATCCTGTTTTCTTTTTATCCCTGTCTCTGTTTGTCTACGTCATACACAGGAGCTCAGGAGTGAAGTATAACCGCTGGTGGTATGCAGCACTGGCCTTGGTGACTCTGGTGCTATTCAGCATTGCGGTGGGAGCAGTGGTCTTCATGGGTCTGTACTACACCCACCCAACAGCATGTCGTCTCAACAAGATCTTCTTGGGCATCAATGGCAGCCTCTGCCTCATCGTTTCTATGCTTGCCATCTCCCCTGTCATACAGAAACGTAAGGACCTTGACTCACAAGTCCAATGCAAATAAAAATTAAAGCGGCTTTAGTAATTGTATTAAGGTAGCTTGCTTTGTTCTAGAAAGAAAGTCTTTTTTTTTTTGTAATGGATTCTCAGGTTACATCTATTCTGTTTACTTTTGTGTTCCCTCAGTCCAGCCAACATCTGGACTGCTCCAACCTGGAGTTATCAGTGTGTATGTCATGTACCTCACCTTCTCAGCCTTCTCCAGTAAACCAACAGAAAGTGAGTATGAATTCATAAGGCCGCAGTGATTATCAAGCTACGTCAGTCCAGAATTGTATTCAGGCATCAGTGGTGCATGTTATAGCTGCTGCACACTAAATGTAACTTGAACTGACCAATTGCAGACAAATTGAATCGTAAATCTGTTATCAAATGTTTTCGAAAGATTGATGATAGGTGGTCCACCACACAGACAGCATTTACATGAAGTCAATAACCCTTTTAAAACCTAAATACAGGAAATAATAAGCTTTTTAAATACCATGAAAACACATGCGATAACTCCACTAACTGTGTGTGTGTGTGTTTTTAAAAACCCGAATAGGAGACCTTGAAGAACCCCAATTCAAGCCTGAATATGCTGTCATATAAAAACATTTGCGGTAACTCCTTTGAACAGCTCATTGATTTGTGGTCAGTGCTTGCTCTGGGGCTTTTCAATACAAAATGACTTATATGCTGGGTTACGGTTCATTCGCTGAAGCGATAAGGGAAAGTGGGGGGAGAAAAGCCACGGCATTGCATTGTTACTTAATAAAGAGCCAAATTTGAATACATCGGGTTCTCCTTCGTAGGTGAAGGATAATGCAAAACTCAAACAGGACACAGTGCCACTCTGGGGAAAGCAGGAAATTGACTACTTTATTACTGTCCTGATGATTTTGATAAAGGTAGACTGATGCATTTTTTTGTAAAAAAAGCTTGCTTAATTCAGAAGTTTAGTCTACCGCATAAATGCAAAGCACCCAGCTGCGAATGTGGCCACTGCTAACAATAGCAATAAAGCCGCTAATTACTGTATAGCGAGCCTTAGCAAAGCTCCCTGCCAAACTTAAGAACACCCTTTGTTTGAGATATGTTGATTTCTAATTATTTGGCAATTGACAAAAGAAAACAACATAATTCGTCCTGATTGTGAGAATCAAAGGTTGCGGACAGTATTCGGGCCTAATCTCAAATACAGCAGAAGGTAAATGTTTACTACTGCATCCACTACAAAAAATAAATGACTGCGGCCACTTTTTTGGTCTTTCATATCAGTCTTTTGGTCTACCACAATAACACTTGGTTTGAGAGTTTTTCTCAAAAATATTTTTAGCTGATATTAAAAAGAGGTTAATTAGTTCAAGCAATTGCAAATTTTAATCAATTTTTTATCTCCGCTGTTATTAATGCACAACACTTTCAAACCATGAGCAGACCGGCATCCATGCTTTCCTGTCTCTTTATTCGTGTCGACAGCAGCGTTTAACAGGCGGAATGAGCTGCTACCACCCCATTTGGCCCACATTTTCCCACCACTTACAGTGTATCCATCTCCACGGCTTCACTTTGAAATAGTTAATTATTGATCATTCATGTACTAATGCATATGCATGATGCTGCTCTACATGCCGCTGCTAAAAGCTGCCGGTGCTTTTTTACTTGCAGTGGTGGAGAAAGATGGCGTCAACACTACTGTGTGTGTCTTTCCCTTCAAATCCGGGAAGGAAAGCGACAAGAAGATCGTCACCACTCTGGGAGCTCTCATCCTGTTTGGCTGCATCCTTTACTCCTGGTAACAACTAGTAGGGAGATAACAGTGCGGGAGATAATTAGTCTCAGTAGCAGCGTGAAATGGCACATGACCAAAAAAGACGGGTGATGGAAAATTACAGCCGCTCTGTTTTGTCACCCTCCCTCCACCAGCTTGACCTCCACCATCAAGCGTAGATCGGCGGCGCTCCGAGTGTGCAGAAACAGTGAACCGGAGACTGAAGTAAACACTCACTCCCAATATTTCATTTGACTCTGCTTGGGTGTCTGCTTTGATAACATTTGTTTAATGGGTTAAATGAAATGAGCAGAAGCCCAACTGACACTCCAAAGACTTTGTGTTTTTCCAGATATTTTAGTCCTCATGGCCTTACTCCGTTTGTCTTAATCCCACAGAGAGCCCGTTGCTGCTTCTGCTTCGGCGATGACACAGGTAGAGAAATGGCATTCCCTGAATTTCACAGCTTCACATTTCCTCCATAGCCGCCTGCCTCCCCCTGCCCCCCTCGCCCGTTGAGTGTGTGACTATGTTCCCAGCGGTAGTGTGTGCACACAGCGCCGCCGTGCTCATTGTTATTCATCACACTGATGTTGAATGGTGCGAAAGTATTGGTCAGCAAACGCAGGTGATGTCACTGTTACTAGGATGTTGGGCGACAAAGTGCGGAGCCACTTTTAGGCTACTGTCGCCCCCCGATGGAGATCGAGGGGACGACGGCAGAGCCAACCTGTTCATTTTCACTCAGCCAACGAAGTTGTTCCCCTTTCAGATGACTACGACGAAGAGAAGACCGGCACAGGCCAAAACGTGGTGTATGACGAGAGCGAGGCCACCACCTACAGCTACAAATATTTCCACTTTGTCTTCTTCTTGGGTTCGCTTTATGTCATGATGACCATAACAAACTGGTTCCAGTAAGTCAGCGGCACGCTCGCTCGTTTTCCAGATTTGCCTTGTTTTGTTTTCGCTCACTTTGACATCTCCTTTTCAGCTATGACAATTACAGGATTGAGAAGTTGTTGGACGGCAGCTGGTCAGTGTTCTGGATCAAGATCTCCTCTTCCTGGGTCTGTCTCTTGCTCTACATGTGTACCCTCATCGCGCCCATCATCTGCCCTCAGCGCTTTGAGGCCTAGGACACAGTCGCCACACTCATAATCCAGTCAGGTGACTTTCAGTTGTCAAGATGTCGTCATGTAGCTTTGAAGATGAGCTAAGGGACCAGTGACTTTTTTTTTTTTTTCCCCTCCCCTTTCCACCTTTAACCACTGTCCACTAGTGTCTTCAGCTCTGGAAGTGGAGGAACATCCGATGCCTTTTATTACACAATGTGCAAATGTTTGTGTTGATGCCTTGATGGTATTTCTGTTACATTTTCCTTGTTTTACAATTACTGTCCCTGGATAGTTTGCTTTGTGTATTTCCCCACTAAGTTTATACAGTTGTACCATAAATTTGTAGCAAAACAGTCAAACAAAGGTTTTGTGTGTGTGTTGTTATACTTAAATGACTATGAATTCATCTCTCAGGCTTACGTCAAAGTATGCTTTGTTATATATAACGTGTGCCCTTTTGTAGATGATTTTTATGTGAGTGAAAAAAAACTCAGTTGTATTTCAATTTTTGTCAATCGCAGTGCTCCCTTTGAGCGAAATCTTTTTGTCTGGAAAAAAATATGTACCAAATAGAATTTATACAGTTGCTCATTGACTCCACAAATCAAGTCAACTTATTTGACAATGACAGTCATTGTTTATATTTCCACTATGCCAAAGTTCGATGTTTGGAAAACAACTACTGAACACTACATGGGAAATATTACCTTCCAGATGGTTTTGTGTTTGTAGCACATTTAAAACATGTACAGTAAAGCTTTATCTCAGTTTTTATGCATCAGTTTATACGAAGAATAAAAACTAAGACAAGAAAAAACATCTCAATGCTGGATTTTGAGTTTATGGTAAAGTTACTCACTGACATGCATATTAACAGTCAAATGTTTGTCACACACCACTGGTAATCCTTGGTTTTATTAACTCAAGTACATATATGCTCACATTGTATTGTGAAAATATTCACTATTAAAGTGAACTTTTTTCAGCGCCCTCTTGTGCTCTTGGTGTAAATCTATTGTTATTCATAAAGTCATAGTTCACAGGCACTAATCAATCCTATTCATGTATGTTTCTTACTTTTGGATGTAGTAATCAATTTTAACTTCCAAAAGTCAAACAAAATTGATGATGAGTGATTTAAGAACGCGGCCTTAGAGCAGTTCTACCTCCCCCAAGTGGCAGAAATAGGAGCAGGGTCTTCAACTGCCTATTCAAGGCCCCTATTCAACATAGTTTGATTTTTATACTAACAGTCTTGTTCCGGCCAACCACTAACTGCTTCACGACCAAATTTATGGGTGCCTGTGATTTCAGGTTTTATTTGATACAATTTTCATTTGACGTAATATAGCAATGAGATGATTAGCACTGAGCTGGATTATGCAAACATATTTAGTCCCTGCTGATACGCACTTTCATTATCTTGTGTAAAAGGTATATAATGGCTACTCGTGAGATGTTGTGGTTTCTTTCAGCCTTCAGTCGATGTTTTGGGCAGTGAACTGCTCATAGTCATCAGGAATGGTGTCTGCAGGAAAAGGAAGGAGGGACATTGTCGTAAACTTGCGCGTCCTGTTGGACTGACTGGACTAGTAAGACTCACCATTGCATCTGTACTTGAGATTGGACCAGATGATGTTTTCCTGGGAGAAGCAGAAGACCCCAAGCCTGCCTCCTCTCATGCTGGTGTCAAGGATCACACCCGTGTCCGCCACGAGATCCGAGCCCTCGAAGAAGCGAGCCCTGGGTTTCAAGAAAGAGGCCAGTGAGGTTGTGCTTCTTCGATGCATACGTACAATATATGTGTCCGTACCTGATGTATCCGACTTGAGGTCTGTGCTGGAGAAACCAGCGGTAGGACACCTTGTCCTTCCAGCCCACATTTCGGGGATCCTTCCAAAGTAGACGAACTTGCTCCGGTGTATCTCCGGTGTGCCACAGGGAGTTCCTCAAATATTCACCAGGTCCCGTTTTGGATTTCACCGCCTGACGGAGGCACAAAATACCAAGTCGGAAAGAGCAAAATTCAGGGCCCGCTAATACCTACCTTCAGTTGTATTCCTGGCTCGGCCACAGCCCGGAAGGGCGCAGCCTGCCAGTAGGTCTGTTCCGTCTGTTTCCACATGACCACGTAGAAGGAAGAGGAGTCCTGGTAACCGAAGATGAAGCCGGCGTAGTCGTCGTCTGTCACAGTGTTGACGTGAAATGTTCCCTCAAAGTCCACACCACTAAATGCTGTGTAGCCTGCGCGGCATGGAGGCAATATTCAGTAGAAGATCGCTCGAGCAAAAAATAAAAAATGAGAGGACCACTCACCCACAGCCAGGCCAGGGTCAGAGTTCATGGTTTGGACTATCTCCATCCCCTTTGTGTAAATGAATCAGAATTAGCTCATGATATTCTTTGATCAGGTTATATCAAAACATTTTGATGATTTTTCATTGGAATGCCTCATAATCCAATAGCCAAAACACCAAACTAGAATGTAATGTCACAGCCAGTCAGTGTTTCTTTCATTCATTTTTTTTCGACCTGCCGAAAAAAACGTGTATGGTAAGGATTTATGTTAGATAAAAAAACAATCACGACTTGTAATAAACCAACCACAAATAGTAAGGCAGCGTTTTTTTTTTTGAGGGGGGGGTAAGGCACCTTCTTTGGAGAAACAAACGTATATCAAGGAAAGGTTTTTGTATACAGTATATAAACTACCATGTATAGTCAGGTTTTTGGGGGGGCTTTTTCAGGAAAATGAACTATATATAGCAATGTGATTTATTAAATTAAAAAGAAGAAAACACCGATTTAAAAAGTAAGGTGTATCACCCCAAAAAAGATTATAATAAGCCTTTTAAAAATATACACAGTGTTTTTCTGTTTATTTCATAAAATATATGATTGAAAAAAAGATCATTATGTATATATATATATATATATATATATATATATATATATATATATATATACCAAACCAGTATAATCAAAGTATAGCAGTATAGTAAAAGATTACGAAAATGATGTATAATAAGGTGGCCATTTATAGTAAGATGTGTTTTTTCAACAACCATGGATAATAAGGCAAGTTTAGAAAAATGTTTGTCTTTCTTCCTCAAAACAAAGCAAACAAAAAACTAGATAGTAGTTTTCCTTTTTTTTTTTTTAAAGTGAATATCATCCCCCGACCATGTACCGTATATTAAGGCGTTGAAATCCCCCCGCACCATCATACACATTTTTTGCCGTATAATGGTTGGAGGGGGGACAACAATAAGAAGGCTCTGCTCCAAGGGAACTCTATGCTTCGCAAAAGCCCTGAGTTGAAGCAAAGGTACAGGGTCACCTGATTAAGAACAACCCAATTGGGATCGATCTGCGAGTCCCCTTCTGGATCCAGGACCACGGTTTGATAGGCTCTAAAATCCGTCAGGGTGACCTCGGCGTTCTCTGGACAGTGGTCAACGACGTCAATGACATTGTCTTTGTCAAAGTCACCTTGGCACGCATCCCCGACGTTGTCGTCTGAAAAAGAAACACGCAGCGCTCGGGATGAAGCTCCCTCGTCAGACTCCCCGATAAACAGTAAAATGTCAATACGCTCACTATCTGAGTCTTTTTGGTCTGGGTTGGCAACCAATCTGCAATTGTCCTCATCGTCCTTGATACCGTCATTGTCATCGTCGTCATCACATTCATCTCCCTGACAATAATGCGGGAATTTTGGAGTGAGACTTTGAAGACAGGTTAACATGAGTCACAGGGAATTAGAATGGGATTCATTTGGTTTTGTTTTGGAGGAAAGTGATTTCGTGTTTTATGGCTGCAATAAAAGCTAGTGGGAAAATCTCGGTCATTAAGACGTCATAAAATGTGTTTTCACACATTGGCATTCTGCCAAATGTAATGATTTTGAACGTGCACAATAGTGGTAAAAGTCCAGCCGTTTGGCAATATTTCAAAAATAGCATTCATATTTTCGCGCATGCTGATGCACCGGCACCCGAGCCGAGGCGCCGTTTACGTTACTCGGTCGAGTCAATTTGTAAGTTCGGTATTATGGAAATGACCATTTTGCAAATGGGAGTTGGCTCAATCTTGCGTTGATGAATTATTAAAAGTACTGACCCCAGCGCAATAAAGAGCTGCTTTTTATGTGTCAAAATGGCCACTGAACCTGGATTCAGACCGGCATTTATGCAAAAGATGCATTTCTTCTGCTCCTTGCCGAACTTAACACAAAAATGGTAATAATTGAGTTAGCCCATTCTAGTTCTCAGTAGCTCACATGTGCATATGATCTACAAGACACAATTGAAATCAAATGAGTAGTGTTCCACCATGCCATCCTTGTCTGTGTCTAACTGAGAAGAGTTGATGACATTGGGACAGTTGTCTTTGGTGTTCTGATGGCCGTCTCCGTCACTGTAAAAGAGGAGGAATGAGATCAGGGTTGCAAAAGAGAAACTTTCAAAATTTCTATGACAACAACGATGCAAACTTCTAGGACAATATCGGAATACAGTAGACTCAAATACAATGAAAGTAAGCTGGCAACAAACAAATCTTTAGTTTTAAAATCAAATACAATTCCAGTTCATTGTCCTGGAAAGGGTCAAGCTTTGCATA
This sequence comes from Hippichthys cyanospilos, assembly GCF_059441005.1. Lineage (NCBI taxonomy): Eukaryota > Metazoa > Chordata > Actinopteri > Syngnathiformes > Syngnathidae > Hippichthys > Hippichthys cyanospilos. Next base: position 24,530,752 of record NC_142369.1, on the reverse strand, counting down.
TTTTCAACAAAACATGGGAAGTTTACAGATTTCTTTCTGGTGTAATGTCTCTCCATTCAAGGCATCAAGACTTTCAAAGTTCAACAGATGATAAATGAGCGCCTACGTATCTATGTTGTCATCACAGGTATCTCCCACAAGGTCGTCGTCCTTGTCCGACTGAGGCCGGGAAAAGCATGTTAGCGTTTTAAAGCTTCATGGAAATGTTTTGGAGAAGTTAGCAGAGTTTTTAGGGGAGTTACCTGGTTGGGGTTGGCCATGTCAGGACAGCTGTCACAAGCATCACCCACGCCGTCATTATCTTTGTCATTCTGGTCCGGGTTCGCCACACGTGGGCAGTTGTCCACATTATTCTTTAAATCTGGCAGACAAACATGTTTTTCTTTTTAAACTTCCTCTTTACGGCCAGGTTGAGCCTAGGCCGGCACTTGTCGATCTGTGGCCCGTTTCCAACTTTTACACCAAAGCAAACAAACAACACGATTGACAAGTCAATTTGTCATCCGCAGTCATGGTGTCATGAAATAAGACGTACACAAAAACTTGCAACTCGTACCGTATCAATGCCGCTGATTATAGTATGCTTTATTATTGAGTGTGATGCTCATTTTGGGTGGACATTTAATGAACCTCATGAAATTCTGACTGTGGAAGGCATGATCAAGAATGACGGTTGGATGCCCCGCAATGTCTCTATGAGGTGTTGTCACCCTGGCCACCCCACCGAAAAAGTTCTAGTTCCACTCCTGTGCGAAAGAGCGGAGCGACTCACGCACAGCCCAAGTCCGAAATCCCACACGGAGAAATAGCTGGCCAAATGTCCATGTGTTTTTAGGACAAGGGTCAGATAGTTTCCAGAGCCCCTCAATGCTTGGCGGACGCCTACGTGGAAAATATTTTTGGGACGAGACACACATGACCAAGCAATTTTACAATCAATCCGAGCTCAGATTTAATGATTAGGAGGTTGGCTATGATGAATGTTGAGCAATCAGCAAAAACACCATATGTCTGGGGAACAACGCTACACACAAGAAGTTGAAGTCTTCAGTGGAAAACATGAGGAAAACGGGCATTTGTCGGAGGAGTGGGAGGAAAGCGTACGAAAATTCCTGCCTTTACGCTGGGAACATTTCACACCGTTTTCCCGCAGAACTGGTGACGTCTTAGCTATTAACTTGAACATACAGTAAATGACTTAAGAAGGGGAGGTGGGAATTGCAAACAGGCAGGGAAAGAGAATGGAGGAAGTTAACCGATAACACTTTGCCAGGGCTGAGACAGACTCGGATGTCTGTCCTCACCGCACATACTTGTTTTTCTAATTTAGCACACGGATGGAATCCTAACTGCACACTTGAATAGTCTTATTGTTTGCTGCGAGTAGTAGACATTAAATGTAGTAGTAGAAGAGATTAAAACCAGAACGGTGCGTTTGGGTACGTAATTTACAAAGGGTCTTTCAATGCCTGTGGACATGTGTGGACATTGGGTTCTTTTAAATGTCATTTGATGCAATAAAAACAGTCATGAGCCACTTACTCAAACATCCAAACTTCCACTCTGTGACATTTACAAAAATGACACCCTGTAATTCCAACCACTTATAGGGAACATATAATGGAAAGTGCGCTTTTTAGTGCTTGTAAACAAAAAACTGGGTTTCTCAAGTACACGTCTGGCATTGGGTGTGAAATAACAAAATCCTTTATGAGCTTCCACTTTTTGAAAATGTGTCTGTCAGAGACATTTTGCCAAACATTGACTTCACGCCACAGGTCATTTACATACTGCCATCCCAACAATGATTTAAAAGTCCAAATCTGACAAGAGCCTCGTTTTAGCATTAGCTAACAGCGCGATTCTGTGGCTTAGCCATTCAGGCTAGGGCAAGCGTAAAATAGAGTGTTTAAGCTTCCGATATATATATATATATATATATATATATATATATATATATATATATATTATTCTTGGGATAGTTTGATGAAAGCATGTCATACATGATGTACCCAATGAAGACCCACAGTAAAAGAAGACGGAAAAAAACCATCACTGACAGTAAAAGCACACACTTACTATCCCCGTCCATGTCGTCATCGCATTCATCTCCCAGCCCGTCATTGTCTGTATCTTTCTGGGATGGATTTTCCAACTTTATGCAATTGTCACAAGCATCTCCATGGAGATCCTTATCACTATTCCTCTGGTCCACATTAGGAACCAGCCAGCAGTTGTCCTGGGATATTCATACACACCGTTGCATTATTACTCCAAAATAACTCGGAAATATTTGCATGGAGGAATCAATTAGCTACTTCGATGTTAGTGATGCCATCGCTGTCCGCATCCTCGTCACAGGCGTCACCCATCCCGTCACTGTCCGCATCCTCCTGGCCAGAATTTGGCACAAACACGCAGTTGTCCTGGAAAGACATTGAAGCACACAAATTCATTATTCTTGCCATCTTCCTATGGTGGGTTATATGCACACAAGGCAGGAAGGAAGGGAATGTAATTGCTAAGTAGGTTGGATGGGTTGGTGGGGTGGACAAATGTTTTATGCATAACCTTATTACAGTTGTTTCCCGGGCAGTCAAGAGGATCGTCGGGATACGCATCAATATCGGTGTCCTTTCCACACTTATACCCATCGCCTGCCCAACCAACTCCACACTAACAAACACAAGAAGTCATTTTTTCATAGAAAAGTCACTGTTTCGTAAAAGCACTACAATACAGTGTCAAAACCACGATTGATGAGATATGTTGTCTATCTCACCACACAGCTAATACTGCCGTCTCTCTGCACAACACACTCGGCGTTGGCGTCACATGGGTTGGCTTGCCCGTTAGGACAGAGCCTGGTGCCATGGCAGCCGCTCGCCTGGTCACCTGTGAAGCCGCTTTTACAGTCTCCGCAGCGGAAGGAACCCTGGAGAGAACAGTGCACAAACACCACACGGTTGATTTTAGAGCTTTTGGAAATGGACCCAGCAGTTCTTCCCATTGCATCTTCTTTTGTGGTCTTACTATAGTGTTGTAGCAGAGGGAGTTGGCAGTGCAGCCCCCGGAGTCAGGCGGGCTCAGGCACTCGTCTATATCCTCACACACCTCGAAGAAACATGAGTGGCAAAAAGGATGACATCATTATTATTACATTCTTTCCATAGCACTATGATTCCTTTAGAGCAGTTCAATTGTATTTTACAATGTTCATCACTTCATGTGTGGTGGACCTCACTTGTATGTCATTTCTCAGATTGGACAGAATTTTTTGGAATGTCAGACTCTGGTAGTTTTTTTTAATAGCATGCTCTGTTGCTCTCTGAAATTGTTCCATCATCGTTAATGCTCCCTGGTGTATGGTTCTCCAATGTCTGCTTTTTAACATCCATTCCCCAAGCCCTCAGTCAATCAAGACCCCAACTTACATTCACTTTAGAGGAATGCCAAAAGTATCATCAGAAGAATCAAGGTTCTCATTTATTCTCACGTACAATGTCCTCAAATCACTTTCATAAGCTAAATAAAAATAAACCAAATCCTTCTCCTGTCGGCTTTTGTGTAACTACGTGAAACAGTCAAATATATCCACCCTTACTTTCCATCTCTATTTGTTTATCTCCAGTTATGACCAGTACCTGTTTATTGGATTGCGCATAGGATACTCCAACTCCATTTAGTTCTGGTCCTTGGTATCCCAAAGGACATTTGTCACATCGGAAGCCGGGTGCGGTGTTCTTGCATTTTACTCCAGGAAAACATGGATTAAACTGGCACTAAAAACACAGCGTAGCAATGAATACAAGTCACGCTATCTTTTGGCCCATCTGAGCAAAGTTTAGTACCTCATCTATGTCAACACAGTGAAGCCCATCTCCCGTGTATCCATCAGGACAGGGAGCACACTGGTACCCTCCCGTTGAAGAGGGAATGCACATGTCCTGCCGGAAACACGTTCCAGGCGGACAGGGAGGAGGCATTCCATATTGGCCCGGGTCTGGAGGGGACCCTGGGTCGGTTGGCCTTCCGTCGGGACCTGTGATCGACCCAAAGCCATGAGTCGGGTGTTTCCGCGGTAATATAATTGAAACGTCCATTAAAAGACCTTTCCTTGTGAATTGTGAGAGAAAGAGGCCTTCTACAAACTGTTGGAGACATATTATGCAAAATATTTTGGAGGAAACTATGTAGCAGGCTTGAATTCAATGAGCTCTGTGGACCAATTTATTTTTTTATTTGGGTTATCATAAGAGTAAGGGGGATAACAAAAAAAGAGCTTGGTGTCTCCGTTTTACTTACCACAAGGAAGACACTCTGTGATGGTGTTTCTTAGAAAGTTGGTTTCTTTGATCTGAGACAGAAATATGGAGGGGATTAAAAGTTGTCGATCTTCATGTCTCAACTTGCTACTGTTTTCAGTCTTTTTTTAGGGTTGTTTAAAAAACCAAGTACAAACGACCTGGGAAAGTTGTTTGAAGGCAAGCATACTGATCGACCAAAGAAGACATCAAAGCATCAAGACAGAACACTGAAAGCAATATGTGCTGAAAATAGAAAATAAACAGCGAAATAAATGAAGAACAAATAGGAGGCAACTGGAGTCATCGTCTGAGACCCAACTGTATAGAAAACCCAAAGGAAATGGGATTTACAAACAGGAAAGCTAAATGAAAGTCATCATTGAGAACTAAACAGAAAAAAAAAAAACAAGGTTACAATGGGCTCAGGAAAAGCAGTCATGGACTGTAGATGATTGACTTCTTTTCATTAATGCATATTTTTTTCTGCAGAATTGAATGATTAAGGATTTTCTTGATCAGGCAAAACCATAACCGGATTACCTGCTGATTGAGCATCTCCTTCATCTCAGCCAACATGCTCCTTAATTCCTGCATCGTGGTCTGGTCCTGAATGCCTCGGCCTGCCTGGAAACCTGAGAGCATTTACAGAGATGGCTACGCTGTTACACTTTGGATTATATATATATATATATATATATATATATATATATATATATATATATATATATATATATATATATATATATATATATATATATATATATATATATATATATATTTTTTTTTTTTTTTTTTTTTTTTTTTTTTTTTCTCCCTAAGATACTGGATGCTATGGACATTTGAAAGAGTGCCGTAACTGTCAAATTTAGAGTTAGGTAAATTAAAAATATTTATCATTTAAGACAAAGGAGTGAGTAAAATATAATTTTTTTTTTACATTTCCAGTGATATTTTGCAGTTATTTCCCTTGTAACTGTTCTTTTGTTTACATTTTAAACAGAGTAATGGGTGTAGGTGGCATGCATTTTTTTTCATTGGGCTTTAGGGCACTAAAGGTTACGCACCACAAAGTCGCCTTGGCAACAAACAACTGTGCCAACGGTGACATGAGTTGCCATATAATATCCTTGCTTTTGCTTCTCAAGGTGAAGTTTTAGCCAGATTAATAAACACTTTTTCACGTCGACTTCAAGACTGACCATTAGATGTAAAGTTAAAACCATAATATGCCATTGTTCTCTCACTCAGCAGCTTCAGAGGTTCGCTCTTATCCAGGCTGCAGTCCTGCAGTGTTGCCACGTTGTCGACAGTATCGTCAAGCACCAGTTTCATGTCCGTCATGCCACCCTTTATCGAAAATGCAAAAGACAAGTAAATGCCACATGCACACTTGATGGAAAATGATCATTTTTTGCACTACCTGCAGCGTCCTAAGTGCAACGGCGTTTGGACCGCGAGGGATGGACCCAAAAGCAGCTGGCAGGTCATCCAGCGTGTGCACCAGCCTGCAGTCCATGTAGATGTTGAGGAGAGGGGGGCCGCGCTGTAGACCGCTCACATGCAGTAGCACATGGTGGTCATTGCCATCGGCCAGGGAACCGTGGTTAAAACTGGTTGTGCCGTATCTGCCGTCTGTCTTCTGGTATCGCAGGGTGACTGTCGACAAAGAGCATTCATTTCACGAGCTACTGGGTATGAAGCCATCACGTGATTTTTGTCGTCCAACCTCACCTTTGCTCAGTTTGGCCTGCACATTGAGCTCCAGGTACTTGCTGTTGTCTTTGGGGTTAATAATGCTGTAAATAGATGTGGGGGCCTTGTTTTGGAGTTTGAAAGAGGACAGCAGGAAGGCCTCGTCGCGTCCTTTATTCTTTAAGCTTCCTTGAAGCAGGTCCGGCAAGCAGTCCGGCGACACCAGGAGGTCATACACTAACATGGGAGAGTCAGCTTGTTAAAATGAACAAAAGCAGAACCTCTAAAACTGTGACTGCTAACCAACGTTTTGTGGCCCGGGACCGTTCGGCGGGCCATTTCCTGCTTGTGCTCGAGGGCGGCTTTGATTTTTAAAATGGAAAGATCAGACAGATACAATAGTATGGCTAATTTTTTACGTGGGCGCTATTTCGAACATTTCATTTTCAATTGTCATGCTTTTGTCATTTTTCAACATGGTGGGCGAGGTGGTGCAAGGTTGAGGACCCGAATGCATGATAGCCGGAGGCAAGGTGCGCTCAAAAATGAAATCATGTAAGATAAAGATGAACAAAAGAAAACAAGGACACAAACTGCATATACGGTAACATACATTGAATAACATGAATTAACCACCAAAAAAAAAACCACTTGAATGAATTGGAAGAACACAAGGATCAAACTGACGCAGAACAACATCGACAATGACTCTAACATTGACAGCGACACTTCAAAAATGACCCAACAATTACTGAAAGGAAACAGGAAACTAAATACACTCAAAACTTACAAGACAAAAAGGAGCACCTGGACAAGACACAATTGGAACAGGGAGCTGACTGGCCAACACAGAGGAAGGAGGTTAACACCGACTGGTGAACACAATCACACTGACAAGACACTGACACGAGGGGAACAAAAACATGAACTCAAACAGGTGAAGAAAACGCCACAACTCAAAAAAGCAATCAAAAGACCAACAAAAGTCCAAATCAGAAAGAATTCTATAACGATAACAACCCACAGAACACAAATACCAACAGAACATACAAGCTTTGCTTTTAGAAACACACTTTTCTAATGATTTCTGTTCAAAGAGATATTATTTTCTCTCAAGGAAGGTCTACGTCCAAATAGTGATAGTTGCCAGTGTACTGTGGACTAACATTTCTGAGTTGCTTTATGAAGTGTGACAGAGAGTCCACACGTGTGCATGTGACCTACGAGAACATGTGAAGAACCGCCAGAGTTTGTAGCCTGCTGCCATTTATAGAGTGACGGACTGGAGCAGCCGAAAGGAGCCGAAGCAATCAGCGCACACTCTTTCCACTGGAGCCAACCCACTCGTTTCACTTTCACGTGCATTCAGCCTTTTGCGCAACTCAAGAATAACAAGAAGTGACGGGAAAATGACATGGAAAATAATGGTGTGTTGTTTCCAGACAAAGGATTTGCACGTGCACTTTTTCAGATGCCAGGTAGAGCTGCTTTACCAATCAAGACTCTTTAATGCGACATTAATCCTGGCTCCTAAAAGCAATTACTGTTCTGTGAGCACTCAATAGGGGCAAGTATTGAAAACTAAACTCATTCACTGTCATTCGATAACCAAGATCCATTTTTACTGGGCTGGCAGTGAGTGAGTTAATTGATTTATAAGAATTATGACAATCGTTTGGAATTGATATGCAGTCACAACCAGTATTCTGCTCAAAGCAAAAGAATTTAAAAGAGGAAATCAGATCATTCAAAGAGGCTCAATCGTTAGTTTTATTGCCAATGTTTTGGTTGAGGTCATTTATATAAATTCCTCAAATCCGTAATGTATCTTGGTCTACACAAAATCCAAATGGTCCTTATATTCGCCATGACCTACTACTCCTCAAATTTGAATTGAAAATAGATTTATGGTCAGACGTAATGTAATTGAACTCTTCATATAGCGTACTTTGTTAGAGCACTTCAAAATTCACAATTTTAGCCCATCAAAGTCTTCCAAAGGACTAAAGTGTTTTTTAAAAACACAAATGCCAAATTTTAAACCATACCCATCCCATTATTGACAGAGTTCATAGTATATCATTGTAATATAACTCCTAGATATGCACCAATGAGGGTTATTTTCTCCACGAGTGTGCTATACCAAAATGCAACACAACACAATGACTGTTGCTTTCAAACGTAGAATTGTCGGTGAAGTAGCCAGGACTCACCAATGCCTTGAGCGGTAGTAGTGATCATCAGCTGATGTAGCACCAGAGACAGAGCCAAGACTCCAGGCCACATCCTCATCGTCTCCGGTCAGAAGAGGATCTGCTCTTGGATCTGAAAAGTTTCAATCGCCTGTGCTGGACAAGTCAAGCATCCAAATGTGGAGGCAAATACTCAGCAGAGGTAAGTTGGCTATTTAGCCACAGCCGCAGCTTTAAAAGCAGAGGGGAGTGTCCGCCCTCATATGTTGCAAAAAAAAAAAAAAAAACTCTCTTCAATAGTCTAAAAACACAATTTGGGAATGTATGCTTGAAGTTACCAACTCAACTCAAGATTCAAGAGTTTTATTGTCATAAGCTTTGTAATACCACACAATGAAATTCTCATTATCTTCACTTACCCGAGCAGATGACATTCCATAATCGAGCAAATAATAAGGTAAGCAACAAAACAAAAACATTTATTACCTCATCTCTATAGCTTTTCATTAATTGTAATATAGCATTAGATATGCTTTTGATAACAAACCTAAATTGTTGTAGCTTAATGGGGAGTTTCTTCTCTTTCAAAAAGTTTCATAAGCGAGTCGTTGGCCATTTGTATCAAATAAATCCTAAATGTATACCATTGTCCACTCAATGTTGCAAATGTCGAGACATTTTCCTTTGAGTAATATTTGTATTGTTCCAAATTATAGATCTGAGTCGAAAAATTGTGAGGGTAAAATAATTTCCAAGATAAAAGAACTTGATGAAAATTTGAGCGTTTAAATCGAGGTAATCCTGTAATGTTATAGTCACATTTTAAATAACCCTCTAGACCACCACCATTCCGGAAGATTTTCTAAAAAAAAAAATACCATAATGCCCCTTGAGCCTTTAGCATTGTTTGAAGCATTTTAAAGTTAATGAACTACTTTTTTAATTGCAGTAATTTCAATATAAAAGTACAAAATGTATAAAACAACCACTTTGAAGAACAGACAAACATTAGTAGAACACCTCAAACAGTAATACAGCGACAACAAATTCAATATAAAAAAAGGAGACGCCAATAATAATAATAATAATAATAATAATAATAATAATAATAATAATAAATTTCAAAAACTATACTAGGAACAAAAACATAAGTAAATACCTTGAACCTTTTACAAATCTTTATTGTTTTTGAAGTTAATGAACTCTTTTGTCAACATGGTTGCAGAAAAAGTGACGTCACTCAGGCGCGCCGTGACGTTAGGGTGCGACGTGACGTCAGCGGCCGACCGCCTTCCTCGGAGCAAACATGGCAGCTGCCATGGAGCTGCGATGCTGGGGAGGCGACTGGGGTCTGCCGTCGGTCCACAACGAGTCACTTGTCGTCCTGGTAACCTTCACGCTCATTTGCATGAACTAGGCCGTTGAATGCGTCACTCTTCTCGGCTTGATGTGTTTTCTTCGATCGCTGTCTCCTGTCAAGTTAGCGTACATGCTAACCCGGTCGGTCGAGTCACTGTGCTTGGTTTCTGCGAGTCCGTGCGTAGACCGGAGTGTTGATATTTGAAAAAACAACAACGTCTTGACAAATGTATATACATAAGCTACACGTAAATATTCGCGATCGTTATCTTTGTCCGAGCTTTGTGTCAGTCATGGCAAACTAAATGTACTCCTTCAAGGTCAATACAGAGTATAAAAGTCCAATCACACTAATGGAATTCGCCATTTTAAAGCCTACGTCTGACATTATTTCTATGCGATTACTGGTTAGTGATGAATGCAATACTGTACATATTTTAGTGCGGCTTAAACGTGCTTAATAATTACATATTTACACTTGAAAATAATGGATTCAACATTTTTTGATCATCTATAGCACTATTTACATCCAGTTGTTTAGGAATTGCCTGATTTGCGAAGTAATTTAGAAAGCGTATGCAAACGATTAAGATGAGTTAGATGCATGCACGTACACTTAAACTATTCAGATGTACTAATAGTGAGTAACCTTTTTCCCAATCGATTAACTATAAACACGCTCAAACACAGGAATTCATAAATTCATGTAGGTAGTTACAAACCATTTAATCTTCATTAATTAAACATTTTTTGTGAGCTGATGTAAAGTGACCACTATTTAGTGTTTTAAAGTGCATCATTTTCCTGCCGCTAAAGTGGCTGCACAAAAAGTTGGTCATCGATTATTAGCTATGCCTCTCGAATATCTCCAGATGCATCCTCGATACGTTTGGAGGATGCCTGCTCACCATCTTGAGTTCTGGTGATAAGATTGAAAAATGCCTCTTTTCTCATCAAGGAGATGAGATGTATGTGCACCTTTATCCACAGTCTGTTCTGCATGGCTGTGTTTCCTTATCATCTGTATTAATTTGGCCATTGTTATTTTTTTCTTTCTCTTCAGGCATATGCTAGGTTTTCTGGCGCAAAAGTGAAGATTGCTCCTATAGACTGGACATGGAAAACACTAACAGGTGGGCTCAGGAAGAATTGTCATCAGGGTTTGTGTTCAAAGTTAGAAAAGTGGCGAATTTGTATTTTTCTCCTTATAACAGCAACCGTGCCCGAGTTGGTGTATGGTGACACTTCTGTAAAAGAACCCTCACAAATTCTCAACTTCCTGAGAAAGCAGGTATTGCTGGATGCTTTGTGCGCACTCAAGTGCACGAATTTGAATACAATCCGATGAATCGATGTCGTTTTCAGAGGTTTAATGCGGACTATGAGCTGAGTGCCCGTCAGGGAGCTGACACCATGGCGTACATTGCTCTCCTTGAAGAGAAACTACAACCTGCATTGGTAACAAAAGTCTGAGACATCTGTTCATGGAGAAAAGTCGAAAGTGCGACTAGTGATTCTTTGTCGTTCACGTCATAGTTGCACACTTTCTGGTTGGATGCAGAAAACTACGCCAATCTGACACGTCCGTGGTTTGCCTCCCGCTCGCCGTTCCCCCTTAATTTCCTGGTGCCCAGTCGTCATGCCAACGGCGCCCGTTCCCGCATCCTGCTGACCAGAGGAGAGGCGCCGCTGTGCAGAATCTCTGAGGTGGAAGGAAAGGTAAACTTAAAAAAAAAAGAATGCACGTGTCGTCATCAATTCCTCACTGTTCTTTCTCACCGCGTCAGCTGTACAGTGACGCCAAGGAGTGCCTGAATCTTCTTTCCTACAGACTGGGAGCAGCAAACTACTTCTTTGGCAACTTGTACGTACAAAAGTAGGATGTGCTACGTGCAGCAGCAGATATGAAAACGGTGCATGGCTCGGTTGACTGTGCTAAACGTAGTGCAAAAGGGACGTTTATGTTTTTTCGCTGATTTAGTGAGTGGTTGCGCTACTTGGTCCTCTATGCAAGCAAACTATAACTGGTTCTCCATGTTTTAACCGTCTTTGTTTTTGCTAGTGGACTTTGTATGCAGTAATGAATGTTTTAAAGTGTTGTATACATGAAGTTTTGTGTAGAAAGTGGAAGAAATTAATTTTCCCATGACCATCGCATCCGACAATAATTACCTGTTGGAGTTATATTATATTTATGATAGTTATTTAATCATTTTCGTCTTGATAAATGTAGGTAACTGGAGATGTGTACATTTTAAAGATGGTGGACGGCAGTCGAGTCTTTTTAGCATTTTAATATCCTACGGAAAATTAAAATCAAATATTGAGTATTTTGATATAAGAGATAATACTTCTACAATAAAACAGGCGACCAAATAACATGTTTCCACTCATTTTGAATGCCCAAGCTTGATTTTCATTTTTTTTTATTTAAATCGTACATTTGTTGAGCAGCGCACTACTTTCCTCTCTAGAAACATTCGATTTCAGAGAAATCTCTCCCTGTAAATGTTTATCAAGGAGAGCAATTGACCAGCTGAAGCAGCACATTTGAGTTGGGATGGTTTGCTAACGTGTGATCAGTAGGATTGGAAACTGTCGGGCTGTCGGCATCAAAGTGTTCAGTCTACATCCATCACACCGTCCTACATGTAGCACGCTAGCGCTGCTAGCTAGCAGCTAATTTTTACGAGGTGCAGCTTTAGCGGAAACCCGGGCCAGCGTTTGACAATGGCAATAGGTACTGAAGGTCAGTGTTAGCATAATAACGTCCTTTGTTAGCTCCTGTTTTGCTTTCCTGCAGAGCATAAACAATTATAGCTGCGAGAGACGTGTTTTTTCACTAATAAATCGGTATATGGTGCAAGGAAAAGAAAAATACCTCGCGCATTGTTTTTTACGCGTTTCAGCCCTAAATGCGTGCGTAGTAGAAGTCAAAAATTGTTTCTCCCCATCCTGCAATGCAGTTTAGTGTCTTTGTTACTTTGTTTGATTTTAGACCCACCAGCCTGGATGCTTTTGTGTTTGGGTTTGTGGCTCCTCTCCACAAGGCCAACTTCCTCAACAGCCCCCTGCAGAGCCACCTCAGAAAGCTGGACAACCTCACACAATTCTGCGACAACATCCTGGCAGAATACTTCAGCTCATCCCCATCGTGTAAGTCGTAAAGTCCAACTTCAACTCTTCAGCCTCAGCACGACGGCGCAGCAAACATCCTCAGCCTTTTTTTGACTCATTTGTTTTGCTTTATGCTTGGTGGCTTTTGAGGGGTTAACTTTTTCCTGTTCCACTAAAGCTTGTTCCCGCTCTGTTCTTTCCCCGCGGGCGTGCCTGTTTTTGCAGGTCTTCCCCCATCTGTTCAGGAAACAATGGATGCCAACCTCCAGAAACTAACTCAGCTTGTTAACAAAGAGTCCAACTTGATAGAAAAGGTGCTTCTGCTTTGTTTGCCCTCTTCTTTGCATGGCCGACAATAAACAGCGCTTTAATATGCACGCCGGCCGCTACGTTAGGTACATCTGAGTAATCTAACGGTCTGAACACTTCCACGCGGCCGCTGACATATTGCGTCTTTTCTGCCAGATGGATGACAATCTCCGTAACAGCCCTCAACACAAACCTCATCGGCCGGAGCCCAAACCCAGTCTGGTCATGGGAAAGAGCTCCACCCCCGCCTAAACCAGACTAACGGGGAGGCCGTTAGTCTGCCTTATGAACAGAGGGAAGAACGCCTCGCAGAAGGGACTTTTTGACTGTCGTCAACGTTAACTATTTCTATAAAAACGGAAAGCCAACGTGAAAGTAATGATGATGGCTTTCAAAGATGTTAGTTGAAGAGAAGTCTTTAAAAATAAATGCACGCACGATAGTGCTTTACGCGATGGAATGGAATAATTAACCGCTACGTTGGAAAGACAGAACGTTGGAGCGAAAGGAAAAGAAAATGAGCTGCAGTATAAAAATGGTGCCGCTTTACGTGCTAGTTTCACAAAAGGGAAACTGACTATTTGTTTGACCCTACACATGATTGATGACTGACATATTTTGAGAGGAACCTTCCCGATATATAACAAAGTGTCCTGCCAAGTTAAGTGTACTGTCCCTTCGGCGTGCGATCACTTTTGCGGAGCTTGTATAATTGTGAATAGACGCAGACAATTAATTGCATTACATCTCAAAATTACACGATGAATGCAATGTGCTCATCCAGGGCTCAGCCGCTTGTTTGCTTAGTACACTGTAGGGATGAAAGGGCCTTTACACTGTCCGAAAAAAAACCTTTATCACCGTGACATGGTGCTATGAGGGATTCCATTCATGTTTTTGCCTAGTATCGCCCCATGACCTCAATGTAGAGGTTTCTTTCTTTGTTGTACACGATACGTGGTGGGGAATGCGGCCGTGCTAGAATCGAACCAGGGACCGTTTTGCTGTGATGCGGCAGCGCTAACCACTTTGCTGCACTTTTATCCTCAATCATTATTGTTTGTTGTTCCTGCATTATGTAACTGACCTTTTTGAACAAGCCCCAACTTGAAATGTGTCCTTTGTTGGCTGCTTTTGGATTGTTTTTTTCTTCTATTTATTCTTTGTAATATTGTGTCTTTACCAAGTGGATTGGATTATCAAATATGAATTCATGTGATACCAGAGTTGCGTGTGCACCGTTGTGTACTATCCATCGTCTATAGGATTTTTTTACATTCGAATTGTACACCATAGATGCAACCTTTTCAATCCAACACATATTGAGAAAAAAAACAGTATTTTTATGTCCCGTGTGCAAACTCGTGAGGACTATTGTTGTCTACGCTTGCTCGTGTGCCTTCATTGCATCTTTTGTTTTCATTACGGGGGTCTTAAATGACATTCGCAGCTTTTGCTTATGCACTTTGAATGGAAGCTAACGCTTCAAATGACAGATGAATAAAGTACAATAACAATGTGTATTTATTTCAGTGAGATATAGATTGATCGCTTCCTGTTTTGCGTGGCAAACTTTGCTTTCAGTTCCAATGAAGGCGCTGCAGTGTGCCTGCTTTCAAAGGTTGGCCAGTGTAGGCTGTGTTTTCTGCTTGCTCGCCATGCCTTTGATGCTGTGATAGTCTGTTTACTTGTTTGGAGCATAGAACGCCCTTTGTTTGCGCCTGGCCTTTGGCTATGGAAAGCAAGTGAGACTAATTGAGAGGAAACGATGCCAGGCCAACATCAGACTGTGTCCCAGTTATTGTTGACATGAGAGAGAGGCGCCTGCTGAGTCTTAGCTGCTTATTTAGTGAGTGTGAATAAAGCATAACCCAAAACACGTTGGGAGGGGGTTGTATTTTTCCTCCCGATTACAACCAAGCGTGTTAAATTTGTGACTAGTCCAATGATATTTTAAGTATCAAAATGACCGATGCAAGTGTGCAGTTTGACTTTTGAGTCATCAGGCGTGTTGTGGTGCTATACGTTAAGGCGAGTAAAACTACGGGCGGTACTCAACAGATATGTGTACGCGTTGCACGCGAAAGCAGAATTAATCTCCCATTGATGGAACTTGCTTGACTAGATCGAAACTCCATCTGACCATATAGGAAAATAATCATATTCAATGATCTCAATATCTGTTTCCAATAAAGAGAGTAGAAAATGGAGCCGGAACACAAAGAAAAACAAACACCTGATTACATTTTGAAAATTCTTCATACAAAATTGGCATATTCACAATAATAAAGTGCTGCAGTATAATTCATTGATAGTTTATAGCAAGATGACAAAAATCCGTGGTGTCCACACTGCAGCCCAGGGGCCATTTGCGGCCTGCCATACACTAAAACTGGAGGGTCGCCATGTGACAAGGGAGAGTGCGGTGCAAGGACTAATAATGAGTTAGTTATGTCATATAATAATATATAATAATAAATTAGTTTGTATACTGTAGAGCTTTTCTGAATATGCACGGGGACAAAAACGGAAACATTTTCGACTAAAATAACCCAATTTCTCTTCAAAACGCTGGTAAATAAAGGTAATTCAATTTTAGAAGCAAAAATTGTTTCCTTCACTTTTAGGATGGCAAGGTGGAAGCGTGATTAGCATGTCCACCTCACAGTTCTGAGGTCCCCGTTTTTTTCCAACTCTGGCCTTCCTGTAGGGAGTTTGCATGCTCACCTCATGCCCACGCACCAGCGAGCCCGCAAACCTGGTGAGGACAAGTGGTTAAGAAAATGAACGAGTTGACTAATTACCATAATGAATTATGAATAAATATATATCCATCCATCCGTATTATACATGCAGGGGACTAACAACCCAATCAAATCTAAGGACAATTGAGAGTTTCCATTACACTTGCTATGTATATGTTTTGGGAGTGTGGGAGGAAGCTGGAGTGCCCAGAGAGAACCCACGTGGGCTTGGGGAGAAAATGAAAACTGCACACAGGAAGGCCAGAGTGAGCTGAATTTCAACTCAGGACTTTGAACTGTGAGGCAGACTTGCTAACCACTCTTCCACTGAGTTTCGCAAAATAAATAATAATACAAGTTACTTGCTGCCTATGTACAGTAAAGTAGTTTTTTTTTAACTGATGTGAAGGAAAATTGTTTTTTTTTTTTTCACCCTCCCAATGCTATCTAGCATGAAAAAAATTCTTTTTTTGAATGTATATCAATATATTTTTCATACATGCCGTGGGCCGCAAAAAAGTGGTTGCCAGGTCATAAATGGCCCCCGGGCCATAGTTTGGATAGCTTGTTCTAAAATAATTTCTTGCCTCATTTCCATTAAAAGAAAAATGTTCTGTAGCAGTTTTCCAAAATAAATAAAGAAAACATAAGCAGGATATAATTGCTTGTTTGATTGATTTTAGTCTATTAAAGGAAAAACCTTCTGTGCAGAACTTTCCATATTCTTCCCTCATATAAAAAAATTTGGACATCGCTTCTAAATGATTATTTACGAAAACATTTTCCCGTGAAGGTGCAGGAAAACAAATTTACAAAAGAGTATAAAAGTCCATTTGTATTTTATAACCTGATTAATTTGCCATCTTTCATATTTACAAATTTCTAACAGTCCTGTGAATGTATGCCTTCAACGCTGATGCATTCAAGCCGGACGGCGTTTTCAACCTTGTGCGAATCCCGGTACCTCCGGCACTATGCCGACCTCCAGCCGGCCCGCCGCGTCCAAGGCCAGAACAGGGTGACAGGGCCCGGTAAAGTTTTGCTTGAAAGACCCCAACAACTGGCCCGTTTGGGCATTGTAGAAACACAATCGACCCCGCTGGTAGTCCAGTAGCGTGCCCACCCGCCGGGGCCATTCTATCACCGAGATGTTGGATTGAGCGACGCCGTGGAGCAGCTGGTAACTGGAACTACATCAACACAATCGCAAACACACACGTTAGACAATTTCGGTTCACACAAAAGGACGCCTTTGTATTTCAGCCTACCCGGACGTTGACGGGATGCACTGGAAACACCATGAAAGCTTGTTCTCCCCCAGTGAGGACTTTCTGCGGGCTGAGCTGTACGCAACTCCAAGCCTGTAAGCGGCGCATCCCGACACCGTGGTCTCCCAGTAGTGGCGACCCCTCGCTGGTAGTAACTCGCCCAGGACGGACGGAGACCTGGAAAATAGAAAATACGCTGCGCGGTGAAAAATCAAAAGCATCCGCTCTCCTGGGTACTCGGTCTACAAGGTCTTTCAAGTGAGTCGTGAATGAAGCTGGATTTGTCTAACTTAATTTGTTTTGTTTTTTTTTTTACATTATTTTGACCTTCTGTCCAAAAAAGACTTCGATTAAACTCAAAATTGAAGAGTTTGTGGCCTCTTCACCTCCACATATACAGTAGTATACTTACTGTTTTTCTGTGGATGATATGTGTTCATGAGCATCTTGGGACATATAAACTGCGCTTTCGTCTTCTGACAACGTGAGAGCGGGATGAGCTGAAGCTTTCAACAGCTGAAACCTTGTTCCTGAAAACAGTCAAGTTGGGTTTTTTTTTTTCAATTGATCACACTGTTAGGACATCATTAAATCTTATCAACAGTACATGTATAAAATGTGTCATTCAGTATTAAGAAAAGCGTTTTACAAATCTCAATTACCATTATAATTAAGTAAAGCTCATGTAATATTTGTTACAAACATTAATATTATTTTTTTTAAATTGGTTGGATTACTATTCCTAAATTTAAATAGTCAATTTAAAAATTTGAATAGTAGAAATGCAAATGAGAAAACTGTTCGGCCCCAGTGTTGCATGACACTCATAGAAATTTACAAGGACATGTTTGCGAACCTTTGGTTGAAACGAGAGCAGCCTCGCTTTGTTCGCTGGCTCCAGCTTGACTCACAGCTTTGATGGAAAACAGATAATTCTCATTGGGCTGCAGCACAACACGATGTTCACAGCTTTTTATGCCAGTGATTGATCTAGAAGAAGAGCAACGATGTGTATAAATACTTTAACTGTGCGGGGAAAAAAAGGCAGGCCACCAGAACTTCTGTTGTATTAAATAACCCCTTTCACAGCATGTGTATGTTGTTGTTTTTTAAGAGTCCAGATCTTCAATCCTTTATACTTTTACAACTTTATACATTAGAGCACAGATGTTAAACATAGGCCGAAAAAATTACTCACTTTATTACTTCTGAATTGAACATTTTCAGATCCTCCTATAGGCAAACACTTATATATATATATATATGTGTATATATGTGTATATATGTGTATATATGTGTATATATGTGTATATATGTGTATATATATATATATGTGTATATATGTGTATATATGTGTATATATATATATGTGTATATATATATATATATATATATATATATATATATATATATATATATATATATATATATGGACCTTAACCAGTGAAATCAAAATGAAATGAAGTTAGGTATATAAGTATTTAAGTCTACCTAAGGCCATCTCCTTCCATCTCATACTGGCGACAGTATTCCAAGATGAAACTCTGTCCAGGACTGTGTTTTGCTGCGCTCCATCTCAGTGTGGCAGAGTCCCACGTGACACTGCAACGTTCGCTATCAATTACTGGCACTGAAGGAGCTGTTTAAAAAAAAAAAATTAAAAAATCCCTACTTTGTAACGTATGCTTTAGAGCAAAGTTGTGGCACGAAGGCCAGCACTGACCAGTGGTGAAGACGAGCCTCTCGCTGGGCAGAGAGCAGCCAGTGTAGTTGACAGCCATCACCCACACTTTGTAAGACTTATGGGGTTCCAGCTCTTCCAGGACACAGTAACTCTCCTTCACGGTCACGCGATACTCCTCGGACACAGCTTGGGACAACGCAAGCCCAGTTCAACTCAAAGCGCATTCCCATTGGATCTTGAATTTTTTTCTAGCCATTTTCCAGCTAACGATACGTATGCACAAGGATCGATCGGCCACCGATTACGATCGGGCGGTTCTGCATAGTACATTAGCATTATCGTCATCGAGATTTTGCAACGGGATTTCATTGGAATGCGCGGTCTATTATAACGACGCATAGCAACTGATATTATGGACCTCCTTGTGGCTCCTCCATGCAGTAGACCTGGAAGCAGTCAATGATGTCCCCGGGGTTGATCCTCCAGTAAACGGTGACACTGCAACTGGTAGCCGATCCTGCCTCCTGGGGCTCCAAGGTGGGCCTCTGAGGGACTGCGGCGCAGAACGAGAAGCATTCAGCACCGAAGCCACGCGAGTCGACGGACCCGCTGCACTCGGTCGTGCGTCCGCACACCTGGAATTCCTTTTCGTTGCGCGAGCTGCGGACCGGAGCCGTTGCCTTTGGCGTAATCCTCGAACACCAGCAATCCCTTGGAGCCCAACTCCAGCGACGTGGTCGACTCCAAGGCTGCCTTGAGCCTGACCGCATAACAATGGGTTCTTTTTCTTGAATGGTAAGTGAACAACAACGTCTACACTCCACCTGCACCTGCTTTTATTGTTGTGGTTGAGGCCCGGGTGGCGAAGTTGCCTGGATCGTACTGCGTCTTTCAAATATTGGATGTTTCCGAGATAATTGTGCATTCAATGGGTATGGAAACAGTTGTGTTTGCCAACGAGCAATGGCGAAATATTCAGGTGTGTTCACGAAAACACACAGCTGCAAGTAAATTGGAATACCATGCAAACCTTCATTCATTTCAAAAGTTGCATTCAAAATGTGCAAATGATTAAACGCATATGGTAAAACACTTTTCAAAAGGTCAATCCATTCCTTGGCCTAATAATGAATATTTCATTGAGATTGTAATTTGAGATTTCATAATCATGGTATTACGTTCTTTAGGCAATATTTGTGAAGCTTGGATTAATATGTACATTTGTAGCCCAAAAACAACAAGGAAATAACATGAAATTTCCTCGAAACTCCTATCTTCTGTCCCCAAGTACAATCAGCTGATGTGATGTGATCAGGTCCAATACCAATCACGTGATATGGATCTGCACCTCCCTAATAATCATCATCATCATCATATGAGCTCTTGACACTTTTGCTCATTGGCTGTCCTGTTCTGCTGATGTGGCCAGCCAATGCATTTCCGAGCGCAAAGCAACGCATTCAGGTTTACACGGAAGCCATATTACCTTGCGTGAATGTCCTCAGGGGTCTGCAGAGAAAACAGACGCATGATATATTATATCACAGAATGCCTTTAGTCAATCGCAGGTAAAAAGTGAGTGATGCGGTCAGAAGCCCGCAGAGGAGCTAGCGTACCCGAGCGTCCGTCTCAGCTTCTCTGGCCGTGGTCTCCAGGGCGGCCTTGGCCGAGTCGATGCTCTCCTGGAAGGAGACGATCTGGTCATAGAGCTGCTCCAGCTTGGCCTTCTTCTCCTCCTCCATGTTGACCGACATATCGTTGTACTGCTCCATCACCAAAGCCATGGTCTCGTCATTCTGGGCCTGCATGGCTGCCTCGCTCTCAACGCACTGGTGCTGGATGACAAAAACAACCTCCTCGAGGCCCTGACTTTCATTTTCCAGAAGCCAAAAGGTTCAAATTGGAATCAAAGTGAATGAAAATAAGACATAACGATGGGTAGAGAGTTCCTCGTCTCAAAAGTCATTTCACTAAAAGACTAAAAGTTTTTTTTCTTTTAAACGGTAAATGCCTTTTTCTTGTATTCTAATAATGTATTATAACAATACAATAAATAATAAAGTCATGTTTCAATTGTCCTTCAATGTCTTCACTCGTGACGTTTACTTTGATGACACGTCACCGACACGTATGGGAGCAATTAATCTGCAACATGCCAGAGCTAACATCATGTAAATCATGTAAATCAAATTTGAGGCATGAGAAGAAGATGAAGCTTGAAGATGAAAAGATCATGATTGTCATTGTAAAGTCTCCCCCATAATAAAAGCTGCACATATTTTTGCAAGTCCTCCA
Organism: Hippichthys cyanospilos; assembly: GCF_059441005.1. Classification (NCBI taxonomy): domain Eukaryota; kingdom Metazoa; phylum Chordata; class Actinopteri; order Syngnathiformes; family Syngnathidae; genus Hippichthys; species Hippichthys cyanospilos. The sequence goes on along the minus strand of NC_142369.1, from coordinate 24,509,785 downwards.
ATGTTAATGTGTTACTGATTAAGTTAAGGGGAAAAAAAAAACAACTCAAAAGTGTATACAGTATACACATATATATATATATATATATATATATATATATGTGTGTGTGTGTGTGTGTGTGTGTGTGTGTGTGTGTGTGTATGTAATGAATGCATTTTTGTAAAATACATCATTCTATATGTTTTTTAATCAAATCTTTAAAATTGAGTTATCTGACTTTTTCAAATGTCTTTTTACGTCATTTCATTTCACCAAATAATATTTTAAAAACATTAACTATCAGCACTTTTACAACATATTAATAAATTCATTTGAATTGTCTCATGCACCAAACAATATAGCACTTGGTGAACGGTCAGTGGTCCGGATTGAAATTTACCTCCACAGAGTGGTAGGCCAACTCCAGCTCGGAGACCAAGTCCTCGATGTTCTCAGACCTCCCCTGCAGTTCAGAGATCCAGTCGCTTAGTTGTTCCTGTTACATGACAAACGCACAGCACATTTCTCTTTGTTCATTCATTTCCATGCATTCAGTAAATAAATGACATTTAAATTCCTCGTCAGTTATTTGAGCTTGGGAAAAAAAAAATCCTGGTTTCTGTCAGTGAATGCGCTCATGGGATTCTGATCGAGACAGTGCAAGTAAAAACTCAAGCAAAACATTGTTGACCAGGTTTTGGAACTGCCTTTGTCAACAGATCACATACTGTAGCAGTGGACACTTGATAGCTTCACAGATTACAGCACAACAGTTCAGTGTGAACGTGTACATCCTTCCTGTCACGATGACTCCAAAAAGTAAAAAAAAAACAAAACGCTGTATTAATACATATGTCAGGGGTAGACTGTGCTGGAGGGTAGTCCAAGGCAGCCCAAATATAATTGCATCGAAAAGACAAGTGTTTAGCTAGTCCCCACTACAAACTGCAAAATCAGATATTGTACATTTATGAAAAAGCTGCTATGATAAATATCTTTTGCCAGATAAACATGAGTGTAAATGACATTGCAAATATCATGTTTCCAAATGTATCACTGTACAGCATATAGCAAAATGTTGCAAAGTGCATGGTTGAATACCGCAGCACATGATACTGTAGCATAATGCATCAGTACTGTAAAGCATAGCAAAGCACAGTGATTTTTTATACCTGATAGCATTGCTCCGTAGCATTGCAATATACAGTCCAGTTCATTTTTATATCCGCCGGCATTGATAGGGAGGGAGGGAGGGAAAGAGAGATAGATAAGTAGGTAGAGAGAGAGGCGGGAGGTAGGTAGAGATGTGATGCCTTTTCACAAAACCAGGCTTATGTAGTTTATGCAGTGTATCCATTAGAATTCATCATAAAACCACAAATTGCCCGACAGAAAATCATGACATGCGGGATTTCTTACCCTGATGTCCTCAAAGGCTTTGTCCACTGTCAGCACCTCGTGGCCATCGTGGTCCCCAGAATGACAGTCATCCTGAGAGAGCAGACACTGACAGGCGATACAGAACCAATCCATCCCCTGAAGCTCCGCAGCCAATTGGGCCTGCCGTTGCTCCTCGGCATCAATGATGTCATAATCGGCCTCAATGAGATCTTTGTCTCCAAAAACATCGTCGTCCCTCCTGTCTTCCTCCACCTCGGTCTCCACAACAGTGAAGACTGGTTCCTCTACATCTTCTTCTAGCTCTTTTGTGTCCAGCTCATCAATCATCTCATAATCATCAACTGTCACCTGCGGAACGTCTTCAGGGGTTTCATCTTGAACGTTCTTTCCTTCCTCGCGTTCTCTGAAAGGACCGATCTGTCGACCCATGTATGCGTTTGTATAGTCATTTTCTGGAGCAACTTGTACCTTTTCTACTACGTCTGTGGTATTATAATGTAGGTCCTCCTCGTGCGGCAGCGATAAATCCTCCTGCAGGGCAAAGCTCCTCAGAGGGGGGAAAAGGCCCTCATCTCTGTCGCTCTCCGTCATCTGCTCTTGCTTCTCTACCTTTTCCACCGAAGGTGTCGGTGAGGAAATCTTGTTCAGCTTTTCCGACTCTCCGGCAGGTTCTTCTTCTTCCACCTGAGATTTTGGTATTATTTCTATGGTGTCATGATGAGTTATCGCAAAATGTTCATTTTCTGAATGGAGATCAGGTAGAATAATTGTATTACTTTTTGTAACGTTCTCTGAGAGGGGACTCATGTTTATGTCCATTTCCACAGCTTGGCCTTTGGGGACAAAGACAATCAAGTCGTCATCCATTTCAGACTTGTGAGTGTGAGCCTCGTCGGCTTTTGAAGGAGCCTGCTTGTTATGTTCAATCGTCTCCTGCCGCGCCTGACTCGAATATGCCTCTGGCTCTTTTACTTTGGTTTTGTCCTCCAACCCCCGATCCGATACAAAACATGCCGATTCCTCTACGGCGAAATTCTGCTGCGCCACATCTGCTCTTGCTTCTGCTTGAGGGATACTTAACTCCTGAAGATCAATCTGAACATTAGTCTGGGCCCCCTTTTCATCAGCTGATTCCTCAGTCACCTTCACAACTGCTTGAACAACGGGCTCATAGTCAGTGATCTCAACTGCTGCAGGTTGCTCAGGATCAAGCTCCCTTTTCTTACATGGTAATTTCTCTTCAACTGAAGGTTGAGGAACCTCCCTGGTTTCCTCCGCCTCTCTTGCTTGGATCTCTTCCTGGTTGCCCATACCAACATCTGCCGCTATCTTAGTATCAGCTGCAGCTTTCTCACATAGTTGCCCCGTATCTTCTTTTTCAAGCTTCATGACAGTTTGAGGAACTTCTGCAACATTAGGGGGCATCTCACATTCTTGTTCCTGCACTGCATGTGTTTGCGATGGCTCTTGGGTTTTACTTACGCTTTGATGACCGATATGCACATTTCCTTGGTGCTCCTCTGTTGCCTTTACTTTCAAACTCTTTAAGTTGTCAGTGAAACCCTCAGGAGTTCCATCTTCAGGTTGAACCCTTTCCTTGTTTAGTCCGTCTTCATGAAGAGAGTCAGTAACAGCCTGCTCTTCACTAACTTCAGAGTGCTGTAACCCTCTCATTTTCGTTTCTGGAACTTGCCCTTCAGATTTTGCTGTTGTTGAATTTTTGACTACTTCTGTGTTGTCCCCTGTCTTGATCTCGTCCTCTTCCTGATCCATTGCTCTCGTTAGACATCCTGTCATTTCAAACTTACTCTGTGACCAAAGCATCCTCCTTTCCTTCTTATCTTCCACTGAAACAACTGGAAGGTCCTCTGTGGGGGTGTCATCTTTCAAAATGAACTTTTCCAGGTACCCGAATGCCTCCTCTGAATCCGACAAACATTTCTTGAAGGATTTCTCGGATGTCACGCTCTCTGCCTCAGAATGTTCCTCGTCGCTCTTTCTCCTCTCACCGACAGCATCCTCATAAAGGTCAGAATACATGAAGGACATGGCAGTGGGTTCTTCGAGCAGAATGGGGTCAATGATTTTAGGGGGTCCAGGAGAGATATAAATAGGGGTGAGAGTGGTTTCTTCACTTCCAAACAACACTGATCCGCTCTCCTTTGTGGATCTCTGGCTTTCCCTTCTCGCTCTGGAACCTTCTAACATTCCGTCCGTTTTTTGCTGCATTTCATTTACGGGGGCTGCTTCTCCATAGAAGACTTCATCCAAGTGTTCCCCAACTATCTCAGTTTCTGTCACAAAGACAAAAGAATCCTCTGACTCTGACAGGCCGTCTTTGACCATCTTTGCAGGCATTAAGTCGACTTTGGATTCTCTCGCAGATTCTTCTGCCGCCGTTTGACTATCTGGAGCGTTTTGTCCAGGAACCACTTCATCCACCAGGGTAAACTTTTCAAAATAGTCCATGTCTTTGGAGCCATCTTTCGGAATGGATGTGTGTCTGGATTGGGTGTACGCTGAAGGTCCAGGGTTGTCCTCCGATGGCTGTTGATGAATCACAATCTTTAATAATAACTCAAAATACAAATTTAATCGGACCAACGCATGCAGTAATACATACCTCATGGCACTCTGGAATTTCCACATTTAGAGGTGCGCTTTGGTTCTGCGCGGTCTCGCTGAGGTGGTTTCGAGATTTGATCTTCGAAGTTTGGTTGAGATAAGACAAGTTGTCCTTCAGTCCTGTGCTCTCCTCTTCATCCACTGTGGGAAGTTTGGATGGCACCCTGATGTTCAGAATCTCATAACCCTCCGAAATCAAACTGAACAATTGCTGATCTTTGTTTTTGATTTCTTCCAAATCAGTCTCCGTCCCATTCTGCTGCTCCTTGACATTGGGCAGCGACACCTCCGCCATCTCGGGTCTCTCCACTCCCAGAGCTGAGGCTGACCTTGAACCTCCAGATCTGCTCAGTCTGTCCCTCAATCTGCTGTTCCTTCCTGACCTTGTCCTCCTACGCACCACTTTGTCCTCATCAAAGATGATGGTAACTTTCCCGGCGGCTCCAGGCCCTTCCACGCTGCAGGCTTCGGAGATGGAACCGGTCTCAGAGGCCCAAGGAGTAGAGCAGCGACTGGAGGCTGTCTCCCAAACGATACCACTGTCCTCACTCTGGACAGTCACCATGGAGAAAGACGGATCCACCATCAGGCACTGGAGTCTGGGCTTCACAGACTGGTCTTGGACGACCTCCCGTAGACTGGAAGGGGAGAGGAATCGATATAGTTAGAGGGGTTTGCGCAGTCCCATGGAAGGAAGAGGTGAAATCTGGTTTTGCAACATGACCACTGAGTAATGTTAGGAAATGTGAAGCGACCCCAAAACAGCATTCATCTAACAGAAGGCCTTCCTACCAACTGCATCAGTTTATGTACATATGCAAGGATATGTGTAGTGTCCAGTGTGAAGCATGATGTGATAACGCACTGGCAGAATGGGTGTGCCATTGGTGCCCTAACTCTTTGAATCCTCAAATTACAGCTGCAATGTCATTTTATGACTTTATTCATGCAATGTGGACCATGGTGTCCAGTCTCTGAATTTTAATGATACAGAACGACAAAAACAGCAGTATTTGGCATACCTAACCTACAGAACGCATTTGTTTTCACCTGTAAAGTCCAGTCGGGTGCGTACCTGTTTTGTAATTCCTCCACGTCGTCCTCCTCATCCTGGCTGATGACTTCTGAAGTCTCACACTGGAGCTCTGCCAGGTCTGTCATCTCAGACTCTAAACTTTCACAGTCCTCCATTATTCCCCGTAATTCCGCGCAAAAGTTATTTATTTATTGAAGATCGTTTCGATGTTTACGGCCGCTCGAGTCCAGGAGAGTCCGTCTGTTCCATTTGTGTCATTCTGAGTTGGGAGGGGTCCATCTGACTCAGCTTGGAACAGAAATAGACCAAACTAGGGAATGAAAGGGGGTGTGCAGAGTACATGTTGGGGAAGGCGATCAATCTCACTAGGTCTTAGGTCAGGTGCAAAGATTTTAATGCGCTGACTACATTTGAACAAAATGGTATTGGCAACGTAGACAAACACACATTTGGACATCAATCTGTACTGATGAATTGTAGCTTGGAGTCTTGTAACTTTAAGATCAAAATCCCCTTTGCTAGGTTAAATATAGGCCGCGTACTGAAACAGTACTCCCTCATCTCCCGTGCTCTTCTTGGCAATGCTTAAGAGGAGCTCTCATACGCTAACATGTTATCTTTCCCTGACATAGTTTTAAAGTTTCACTAACATGGAGAAAAGATGAAATAAAAGTAACTGCCTTTGCCTACTCCACTGCTTCTCAATTCTTTTTTTTGCAAAGGCCCCCGAAGAGGAAAGAGAAAACACTTCATGTCCTCTTACCCATGTGACTATAGACAAGATCAGTATCTATTAAAAAAAAAAAAAGTGAGTATACCTAAAATTGTAACCTTTGAACATTAACAAAGGAAAAAAGTAGTATAATTCAAGTTTCAACAAATTCTAACTTTATTATTTACAGGGTTTACACTGAGTTTAGTCCGAAACAGAAAAAAATAACTTCAGATCACAGATCCTTAAATAAAAAAACAAAACAAATCCTTATCTAATCCTTTTTACCATCTCAACTGTTTGAAGCTGAAAAAACAGGTAGATTGTTCTGAAACTTTAACACAGGAGCACCATTATCTTCCAACACCTGAGGAAAAAGGTATAAACATTGTGCATATAAATTACACTGATTACTAGATATTGAAGGCATTTGGTGATAGTTTTCAATTCTCTGGCAGGTTTACATTATTATTAAAAAATACAGATGGGACAAAACATCCCAGGGGCTGTAACCTAATTTATGGAAGTGGGAATTTTTAAACACATTTCAAGTATTCTAGACTTATAAACTATGTAATAGATAATAGTGAGAAAGGGTGACAGAAAAGACGCTGCAAAAGATCAAGTATTTCCCCTGAAAATACACCACAGTAAAATGGGATGACCCCCCCCCCCCCCAAAAAAAAAAAACCTCTGCTCTCTTGTAAAAGGCCTGTTTTTTGATTACAGTACCTCACAAAGCTTTTTGAAAGGGAACACAGATTTTGAGGGAAAGTCCCCTCATGTCACCTGAGTGGCTCTGTACAATACATTTATTTAAAAACGCCTTATCATACAAAAGTGGAGACAAGAAAGACACTTGGGAATGCGAGAAGAGAAATACAAATTGAACATATCTTTATAACAAGTATAACAAATCCGATGAAGCTGTAGCATATTAGGACATTGTGCGGGTAGGGATCTGGTACCACCGCGGGCAAATGTTTGCAGAAATGACCTTCTGAACTTATTTCCAAGATGTTTCTTCATCAACGATCTCTTGCACAGGAAGAATGGAGTTTAAGTCCATCGCCCTCCGTAGCATTTGCCAGGACTGAGCAGAGAGATGACGCATGATAAGTGTAACAGGAACATAATAACCGTTCATCTGTTTAGAACTGTTTATAATTAGAGCTTTTTCTTTCCTACCTCAAGAAATTGAGATTTAATGTAATTAAATGTGTCCACCTTGTGGACTGCCCGTGCAACATTTTTCCTCTCAAAAGGTTCTGAAAGTGAATATCATGAAATAAAGTCAACATTCAGAAATGTTCACAATGAGAACAGTGGCTCCGCAAACAAAAGGCCTAAGATGGAGCTTTGAACCAAAGATAATGTACAAAGATGTTTTTTGATCAATCGTTTTCAAATGCTTACCTTCCACACATAGAAGTTTGTCTTTCCACTTGACTTGATTGTGCCTGGGCAAAGCTTTGCCAGCTCGAACAGAAATCACATTCTTCTTCCAGCTGAAACACGGGAGTGGGCATTACTTGCTTGCAAATGGCACCGATAGCCTCCGTTTAAATATCTCTGTTGGATCTTATTTGAGTGGGCTGCCTGCCGTACCTAATGGCGCGGCCCATTTCATTGTTTTTGGTTGACGGTCGGAAATGAAAGGGGTCTGATTTGCATGGCACTTCATTCACAACATTTTTCAATTATGCATAAGAAAACAATACTGCATGTGCCAAAAATCTGTTTCCACTATGAGGGTATGAGGGTGAATCAGTGATGATGTAAAAATGTTCTTTCAAGACAATGAAGTCTTTTGGAAATGTAAGGCCAAAAAAGGAAAAAGAAAAAAAAAAAAAACATTACAGAGTACAAAAGTAGCTCCTGGCAGCTCACAGCATTTTCTTCCAACTTTACCATAAATTGCAAAGGCACATCTGCCCTGTGCACAGTGTACTGCATTTTGTGGTAATCCTATTATAAAATACACAGAGGTAGCACCTGTCATTTGTTTCACCAGGCAGAAAAGTTGGCATTTACTGTATATGAGACCTGGTGAACAGTGCACCTGCTGAATAAATCATGGCACGTCTACTAAAGTGAAGGCCAGGACACATCGGTATAGCACAAACAAAAAAATATACACATTTGAGAGTTGCGTATGAATTAATTTCAACCCTTTTTAAGTCAAACGCAGCCTGTGCACTGCTACTACGCGCCATGTTGCCAACTGCCCACGTCACATGATGTCAAGTTAGTGCTGCGTGAAGCCAAAGGTCACACCTGCCCTTGGCATTCAAGCAGAAACACGAGCGTAGCCAAGAGGAAGGACAACAGAGGGAGAAGGAGAAAGCGAGGCAAGCGCCAAAGGGACTGGGACAGAAAAACAAAACGGAAGCGTGTCAAAAGCACAAGCATTTGCGATGAAAACCTGAATTCTGTGGCATAGTATTGGAGAAAACCCAGAAGCAGCATTCCCAGAGATGATTGGTTTTGTGACTTGAAGCTGGGAATGTTTTCAACTCCCTCGGGTATCATGTCAATCTCCAAAGAGGGATCAAAACATTGCTTAAAAAAAAAAAAAAAAAAGTTGTTATTTTCAGTTTAAAGAAAATACAGTGTAACATATCAATTTATGTTGTATCTGATGAAAAAAGGGCAGTATCCCGCTCTGTCTCAAGGATAATCAAATTAGTTGAAGTTTAATCTTTGACCTTTTTAAGTTAAGGTCACGTTTTCTTTTTCAGTGTATTTGAAATCCTTCAGGAGCATGGTGGATTTTACAGATTTGCATTAATCTATGCAATTCAGTCAAGTAAACAAGCCAAAAATTGAGACTTACTGGAAAGTCCATTTGCAGTGATGGGAGTACTGGTTTCTGAAGATCTGAAAAAGCAAACAAGAAATGATTTAACCTGGAACGAGGATATAATGGGTGAATTTTCATGTGTGTGCACTGACTCTGGAGGTAGTGCAAAACCATCAGCGCCAGCGTGTAGCTGCTAAGCGTTCCTTGACTGGCGTCGTTGATGTTATGGTGGCGCGCCCACTTCTTGATTACGAGGATGAGAGGTCGGATCCTGGGCTCGGCTTGACATAAAGAATCACAGGGTCACATGACCACTTCCATTTAGCCTTCCTCTAACTTATTCAACAGATGAATCGGGAGAACAATTTACCATTAGCGTAACCCCTGAGGAGGAATGTGTTTCGGATGCCCACTATGTTGTTGACATTCAGGTCAAACATCAGATTACTTAAAAGAGCAACACACATGGTTCGGTCTTAAATTGTCACATGATCTGATCTGAAACCCAAAGTCAATGACAAGTGTTGATCCTACCTTACCTGCCTCTCTCTTGAAACCTGAGGATTGGCACTTTGGCTCTAATCAGCCGCACATTTTCCACTGGATCTAACAAGAAATAAAACGGGATTTGGACAAGTCCTTTTTTCAAAACATTATGTTCACCGAGGAAATAGCACCATCTTGTGGTCGGGGAACATGGGAAATACAGTGGAACCTCAAGGTACGAACTTGATGGATTCTCTGAACTTGGTTGTAATCTGTAATGTTCATTGATTGAGGAAACATTTCCCACGGAAATTAATACACAATGTAATTTTCTGCTTCTGCTTCTTTTTTCATTTACTGGCAGAATCTTTTTGGTTAAACTTGCAAATCAAAGTTTGAAGGAATTGGACTGACTGCAGTCATGCATCGTTTTAGCTTCCCCGATTGAGCTGGTCGCATATCACAATTCTCAATCATATAACGTGCCCAACCTTACTAATATACTAACATTGTTTCTCAATCGGCTGGCTCGGCGGCGCAGTGAATAGCACGTCCGCCTCACAGTTCAAAGGACCCGAGTTTGAATCTGACTCCGGCCTTCCTGTGTGTAGTTTGAATGTTCTCCTCTAGCCTGCGTGGGTTCTCTCCAGCTTCCTCGCAGACTCCAAAAACATGCATGGCAGGTGAATTGGACATACTGAATTGTCCTTAAGTGTGATTGGGTGCATGAATGGTCATTCTTCTCAGCAATTGGCTGGCAACCAGTTTAGGGTGTCCCCCTCATACTGCCCGAAGACAGCAGGGATAGGCACCAGCAAGCCTGCTACCCTTGTGAAGATAAGCGGCTCCAGAAAATGGATGGATGGATGGCTTTAGCTAGTTTGTATATAGACTGATTGTGGCTACTGCAGTCACATTGGATCTCAACACTAATTGGATTGTATATGGATATGTGGTTTCATTATACTAGTCAGTTATCTTGTTTTGTTAAGCATGCAATTTTCATTCTCTCTTCGGTGTAGCCTTGTAACAAACACTGGTTAAATGATGATTGATATTTTTCTAATTTAATGGGAATTAAATGTGTAGGATTGTTCTGTTCATATCCACAAAAGCTGAATTTTTGTACTCACTCATTGACCTCAAGATCTTTTGAAGGGCAGAGAGTACAGCGATTGGGTCTGTGCTTTTCTGAAACGGAAAGAAATAGGATTATGAGAGCTAATCTGAGAAAAGGTGGACTAAAAAGTCAAAAGACATACTCTTCCATGGAGGACAAAACACAAATCGGCATCGCTGCTCCGACTGGCAAAACCACTCATGCTGGACCCCGTCAAATACAGCCGCCCCACTGTGAAAGGAAAACCAAGCTGTGATGACGTCAAGCTGGAGTGGAAAAGTCATTAAGACATACTTCTGGAGACACGCGTGTCTTGCTGCAGCCAACTTCTGCATGTCTCTTTTCGACATAAATCCGAAGGCTGCTGCTGACACAACTCGAACAGTGCAGCTACTTGAACACTTAGCTAGGGGCACAACAACTGTTAGACAATGTGAAAACACTCTTAGTGTGATCATCTGCAGCCTTGTTTTAGTTTACCTTTTCACTGTCGTGGACATGCATGTTCATGGGGTTGCGTGAAATTGCAGGTACATGAGGGCGATCAGAATCAGCGAAACACGATCTTGAAGGGCCCGCCAATTCTTGGTCAGGACTATAAGGACGGTGCCGAATGCCAGGATGTCTTGAAGAGGAGGGGAATGAGTCATCACCACGTCGGCGCTTCACAAGCGGGGAACCGTACTCCTCATGTTTCCTCCTGTAAAAGCATGTGAGATTTTTAAGCCCTAATGCAGGGGTAGGCAACTCCAGTCTAAGACAGCCGCTATCCTACATGTATTTCATGTCTCCCTTCTATAACACACCTGATTCAGATGAAGATTATCAGGCTTCTGGTGAGCTTGCTGATGACCTGATTATTTGAATAGGATGTGAAGTAAGAGAGAGACATCTAAAACATGTAATTATGCAGCTCTCTAGGAACAGAGTTGCCTAACCTCACCCCAATGCATTATACTGTTTGTTATTTTATTGGCAAGCGTACGTACTTGCGCCAGTCGCTCATAGTCTGAGGAGGCGGACGAGGGGGTGTTGGGCAAGGCTTCCACTCATAAGTGGGAAAGTTGTCAGGTGCAGGAACATCATAGCTGTTAAAAAGATGTACTATTATGTTCAATTAAAAAAGTGGTGTCCAAACTGCAGCCCGGGCTCCATTTGCAGCCATCCAAAAAGACATTTTGACATGACTATTTTAAAAAGTAAAATAAAAAACAAAACTGAAAGTAGGAAATGTTACAAGTGCGAACAAAAATTACTCTACTTTGCCTCATCACCTTTAACTGAAGGCTTTGACGTAGCCATTTTTTGTTTTTAACTACGTTATATAGACAATGTGTAATTGCTGCCTAGCTTGCTTTTTACCATGTTTAGTCATTTAAAAGTGTTCAGTTTGCGGCCTCTCAGAGGAAAAAATTGGGGCACTCGAATTAATTTTTTGCTTCACATGAGGTCAAAACAAACTATCCACTCCAGCACAATTGTTGCTCACAATGTCCTAAACACGTTATGCTATAAAAGATACAGTGCCTTGAAAAAGTATTCATCTTTTGCAAAGCACTGTTCACATCGCACAAAAAGCTATGAATACTTTACTTTCTGGTTCCTAAAATGCACTACTTTACAAGGTGATCTTGACCTACAAACTTTTGAGTGCAAAAGCATACATAAAATTAACAACAACCCTTTGAGCGAAAAAATTGCCCATTATTTTAATGTGTATTTGAACAGCTCTCTTCGCATGTTTATCACGATACCACGACACCTGAGAATTGAACATTAGTTCGCTTTTACTATGCTTCAAATAGACGTTCAGATGAATATTGTCATTTGCTATAGACATAAAATCAGAATACGGCATGGTACCTTTAAAGGTCAAATCAAAATGAACCACTCCCTCTTCCAGGTACTCATAGTTTAATAAATGAAGTTTTTAAACATATATGAGTTATGTTTTGTTCTGAACGTTACTGTCCATGAGTCAAGACGTGGAAATCTGAACTTTAGTGTACTGTACATAACTAGTAAAAAACTGAGCGTGGGCATTTACACGTTGGGAAAAAAAGGCAAAGTAGACTCGACTGTAAATGTATAATAACGAGCATTTTAGATTTTGTCCCAAAACGTCGCACTAAAGTTGATCGTCCCTAACTTTTTGTGTGATAATATTGGCCATAAAGATAGAAACAACAACAACAAAGTCTATGTTCCCACAGCACAACACTTTTTGCGGACACTCAGTCGGGCTCACCCATCGAATGCTCCGTGCCGGTAAAAGTGGGAATGAGTGGGAGCCGGGCGCCTTGGATTGGAGGCTACTCCCCTCCTCCGTCCTGTGCCATGCGGAAACATGCTTCGCGAAGCCTCAGCGTTAACACCACTGCTGTCGAAGATAAATGAAACAAGAGGTTAAAACAGATCAGGTAAACGGCACAGTAACTTGATAACTAAGAGGTCACCAATGAAGTGTATTAAAAAGTGAACATGGTTCCAAATAACTCGTGTTTAAGTAGCAGTCGTATGCTAGCTGCTACCAAACTAGCGTTGCAACATAAATAGAATAGAAAAAAAAAACGTCTATCCAGCGGCGACTCGATGAAACATTTAGGCATGGGAAATATAACAGTTCTGGCCCACCAATATTTTTTTTTAATTAAATGAATTCAAAATCGCATGTGCCGGACACCGACCATTTCCAAACGTAAACCACTTCCCGCTGGTTTGATCTCGCGTTATCATGACGTAGGCGATTTTAAATTAAAGGGACCTAGCAACTCTTCGACGTCGAAAGCAGACTGTAACTTAGGCTGTGTCTTTTTGTCATACTTAACAAAACATAAAATTTCTTTTCTTGATTGCAATATCAGCCAAAAAACTTCTTAAAACGAGTAGCATAATTTGGCGTAATTGTAGACTCGTTATTTTTGAGATGGTAAAAATCCACACGTCGATGAAGAAACCTATTTCTGGCAAAATGCAGTAGTCACAAAATAGCATTTTGCTTCAAGACTTTCAAATAAAGAGGACAATGCGAATAGTAATAAAGAGTTCAATTCAGATTTGAAGTTCGTTCAAATTTGGTTTTGTTTGGTTTGATTTGATTCATTTGGTTTGATTAATTTGATGCTGAATCTGAAATCAAATACTGTAGGTAATTATGAATTACATATCTTACATGATATGGATCTGGGATGATGCCAATAGACCAAAATAGCTAACAAAACAAAACATTGAAACATTCAGCATTGAAGGTGCGAGTGTGCCCAATTACACGCTTGAAATGTGACTTTGGAGCAAAAGTCGTGTATAAAACCACATTGACCTCTCTAAATACTGGTTGATGCGAAAGACTGCACAAAACGTGACATTTTCTGTCCAACTTATTTAACATGCTGCCCTCCCACTTAAAAATTGGCCAAATTCCAGAAATTGTAATAAATTTGTTATGCCATATAGGCTCTAAATAATTTGTGAAGGATCAATTTTGCAAATCTTCGACTTAATTTGACACATTATTTTTGTAACATATCTGTTTTTATTTTAAATTAAGTAAATGGTTTCTTTGTAAAAACAAATTCTCATGATGAGCCCTAAGCACGACACTTAATGATGATAGTTTAATGTGCACGCATCTTTAGTTCTGGAGATATATTTGCAACGTATAATAAATCACTGATGGCACAGCACTTTGTTTCAGTTATATTTATTTTTAATCCAAAAATGCTTTGCACTAATTAGGAGGCACTTGGCTGAAAAAATAACTCACAGTGAGTAGTAGTAGTAAATCATTGCAAAAAGGTTGAGAACAACTAATTTAGTCAACCTAAAAATTAACACATAAAATACTTTTTTTTTTTTACAAGTACTTATTTGTTTATCATCATTTGCAATACAGAACAAGCGACTCAAAAATTGGAATGACATTGAAGACTAAAGACACTTATGACAGTCAGGCAAAAAGATTAAAAAAAAAAATAATAATATCAAACATCACAGAGTGAAAAGTATCATTATTTCTACACCAACGATAAAACACCACTACAGCAAGAAGTTTTCACCATCGGCCATTCTTGGGGTTGAGAAAAACTTCATCGACAGCGTCTCTGCTGTCAAATTTGGCAAGAGGCGGCCCTTCCTTTTTTATTCTCACCAAGGCTTCGAGGCACATAAGAGCTCCTCTCCAGTCACTCTTCATTTTGTTCACTGTTGAGAAACACCTCTCAACCATGGCATTCGAGAGGGGTATTACCCTCAGACACTGAATGAGCAGTTTGAGCCTGGTATAGGTAACATCATACATCGCGTGCAGTCGACTCCACACATCTTCAGGTGATTTGACAAAATGGCTCATGTTCTTCAAAACATGACACTTGAATTCACCCCATTCAATCAACGTGCCTGAAATCAGGATGTCCAAGACCGACTGAAAGCCCTGCTCCTCTTCTTTTTTTATTGATGGAGTTCGCTGACGCAGCTTATTATCAACTTCTGATTCAACATCTAGGAAGAAATGATCAGGACTTTCAGTAGAGCTGGATGACTTCAGCCGCTTGGACCGGTGAACAAGGGCGTCCTCGCTGTCTGGCCATACATTCATACATACATTTATACATGCAGGATACTGGACCTCCGTTTTGGGAAAAGTGTACTGCCATTTGCCCCGGTTCGCCACCGTACAGACCAAAATACGAATGCAGTTTCAAAGTTTAATGAATTACTAAACACACCATTCTGTATTTTCTTCCATAGATTTGTTTGTTTTGCTTTTACTTTATTTAACTCGAACATTGCTGTTGGGTTATGCATATGTATATAACATATACATACACACATATACACATACAAATGCATACATATAGAGTATTACACATGTGCCTGTATTAATAAATGCGTTATGGAAAATAAATGAAACATATGAACTAAGGAGTTAATCAATATAAAATGAAGTAATTCATCGGTTTTAATTAACTAAACATATTGACCGCACGTAGTTTGTCCATATTTAAAATAGCATTTTTGTCATTCGCCTTGTTAGTTATCATGGAGGAGCGTGCACCACATTCCAACAAAGTCAGCTTACCGACGATGGTGGGTTGAAGGTGTGTGTCGGTAACGTTGACGGGATATTCTATGGAATGTGCTTTGAGGTGCTGCTCGCTGGTTGCGTGTTTCCGAAGTCCATCTTTCTTGAGCGACGAACCGCTGACTCCTTTGATGTAACCTGAGCTATAGTTACGTAAGGTCCGCAACTGCATTTTATGCTTTCTGCAAAAAGAGCAATGCATTTACCGCACCAGTTTACCAGAAACAATGTCATGGCACAACCACTGTCTTTTGGGATCCAATTCCCTTATCCTACCTCGCACGGTGCTGAGTTTGACGCTCACGGAAGCCATTCTGACACTCCGCGGCAGGGATCGAGCCATAAACCGCTTCTCGATATCAAGAACGCAGAGTACGATCTCGAGAACCTGCCAAGCACAGTCAGCGCGACTGTACCGTTGCCAAACGCTTCGTTCATAAGAACAAGTCTTTTGACTGATCGTGACTGAACTTCCTTTTTCACTTCATCTTGAGATCAACTACGCGCGAATCCACTAGGAGCGGAAACGGAAATCCACAGAAGGTCATTCACCCGAATCTTCGCCACGACCAATCAATGGAAGGCATCATGCATGCGCGGACGTACTCGTGCTACGTGCTGGTATTTTTGATATTTAATAAACTGTACATTATATTCAGAAAAATAATGTCATTGGTTCACAACAACTTTTATTTTTCCATAGCACCAAAATTCCTTCAAAATTACACAAAAATAGAATTCGTCTGGGAAAAAAACCCATATATATATATATATATATATATATATATATATATATATATATATATATATATATATATATATATATATATATATATATATATATATATATATATATATATATATAAATATACAAAGTTTATATATATATATATATATATATATATATATGTATATATATATATATATATATATATATATATATATATATATATATATATATATATATATAAATATATAAATATACAAAGTTTATATATATAAATATATATAAACTTTGCGAGAAATGTTATAAGATGTGTCATTAGAAAAACCACAACAATAACACATCCGTTATTTATGCTCTGAGATTAGCAATTGATGTAACGTTTAAGGGGCTATGTCTGTGGCCATCAGGCATTTTTCCCGAGATGAGTGGGCCTATAAGAATCAAGAATTAGACAGTAGTACTTCATTTATTCCTATGTTACAATGTTTTGGGTAAGACTAATCCATGCATAGTAAACGATACTTGTCGGATAGATAGATAGATAGATAGATAGATAGATAGATAGATAGATAGATAGATAGATAGATAGATAGATAGATAGCTAGATAGCTAGATAGATAGATAGATAGATAGATAGATAGATAGATAGATAGATACCACAATTCATTCATCACTGTTTATTTTCCTCACTTGTTAATGTGTGTGTGTGTATATACATATGCAGTATAAATTAAAACTGAATGTTTGATATACATACACACATTTGAACACACACACACGATGGTTGTGGTTTCTGACCTTCCTATGTGGAGCAAGCATGCTCTCCCTTTTCATAGTATTTTGGACATTCCAAATTGCCCAAATTGGTGTGTCTTTGAGTGTGAATGGTTGTTTGTGTCATACGCCATGATGAGAGCAGTGTTGAATGAAAGGGGAGCCAGATGCAGGGAGGCAGGGGACCCTAACCGAAGCCCAATAAAGTTATTTTATTGCAAAACAAAGTTTAATAATGGTGCTTTGGTGTTTGGAAAGAGCTGATATCAAAATTGGTTGTATATCCTCTTGCAAATTTTTAACTCAATGTTCAGTGTTTTTTTTTTTTTAAGTAGCAGGACTCCTGATCAAATTCAAAATTACTTTACTGGTGCTTTATAGTTTTATGCATTTTTTTGTCATAACGTGTCTGTGATATAATTTAAAATGAAAATCAATGAGGTTTGTCACATATAATAACCTTTGCAAAAATGCAACATAGGATTGTGTCTCATTCAAGTACTGTACTTCTTGATTGCTACACGCCCACTTATCTCAAGAAA